>NW_027175340.1:300000-413684 GCF_028021215.1 Eschrichtius robustus
TCTGCTTTTAACGGCTGTGTTTATGCGGCTTTACACCCACTTGACTCACTTCCAGACAGATATCGATACATAGGTTTTAAGATTCTTACTAGTCACATATATTCTTGTGCGGTGAATAGGGGGTGTTGAGTCCAGTTCACTGAGCAAGGAGTAGGTCTTGTCTATTACATATTGGGTGTATGGAACGGTATCTGAGCGAATTTGAAACCCTTGTTTTATGCATCACCTCACCTCACCTTTCCCGTTAAGCAGCCATAGTGTGTTTTCTAAACGTGTGACTCTGTTCTGTTT
Organism: Eschrichtius robustus; assembly: GCF_028021215.1. NCBI lineage: Eukaryota > Metazoa > Chordata > Mammalia > Artiodactyla > Eschrichtiidae > Eschrichtius > Eschrichtius robustus. The sequence continues at coordinate 300,292 of NW_027175340.1, forward strand.
TATAATTCAGTTCAAGTGTAGCGGTTTTTACATTCCCTCTATAAGTGATAGCTTATGATAAGTGTCTTTTTCTGTGTGACTTATTTCACTTAGAATCGTCGTACCTAAATCCAATCATCTTGCTTCTCCTAGCCTTATGACATTGATTTCATGTCTGAGTGATATTCCATTGTACATAAGGACCACAACTTCTTTATCCATTTTTCTCTTTCCTGGGATATTTAAGGTGTCATGAAGTGGAGGTTCTTGTCAACAGAGCAGCCCTAAACTTTGGGGTGCCTGTGTCTTGCTGATTTTTAGTTTTCCCAATTTATACGCCCATGAGTGGACGTGCCCTATGCTCCCTAAGCTGTGTTTTTTCGATGTTTCAGGACACACAGTACACTTCTCCAGAGTGGCTGTTGGCAATTTACATCCCACCCATCAGCATAGCAAGGCTGCCATTTCTCCATGGCCTGTCCTGCATTTCTGGTTTTGACACTTTTTGCAGCATGGCCCTTTTGACCGATGGGAAGCGAGACTACTTTGTAGCGCTGATTTGCCTTTCCAGGTTGCTTGGTTGGCCAAACAGGGCGTATGCGTTTTTTCCTGAATATATTCAGGAAAAAACGCATACGCCCTTTTTGGCCAAGGGCATCATTGTCGAAGTTTTACCACTTTACATATGTTTAAAGGCGATTCGAATCTACCTCCTGAAACATGTTTCCTGCAATTCTGCCTTGCTTTCAAATCCTCTTCGTTGCCTTCCCTCAATATATTTGTGGAAGAGAGTTATCATTTATAACTCTGCGGGTTTGTGAATGGCAGTGCCCCTGAGCTCCATTTTTCAACTGTCTTTTTTGGGAGCTGTCCGCAAAAGCACGGGATTGCCTCAGACCCTATTCAGGTTCCGGGGGGCAGGCTGAGCCTGTGGTTAATTCTTCTTCCTGATGGGAAAATAGAGTGACCTGTGCCTGTCCCAACACCTAGATCTAGTCTCTCATTGGTTGCCCCTCTTCCCTTTCATCCTCAGGACAAATTGCAACCTGTACGGAACAGGAGGTTAAAGGTGCTGATTCTCCAAGTACTGAGATTTCTAGTAAAGTAGCTGGAATGGCGAACCCGAACACAAGGAAATGAGAAATGAGGTGCGTTTTAGAAACCTTTCAAAATCACACAGTGTACCACCTTCTGGGTTTCTCATGCATGTTTTCGATATAGGAATATGCCCTTCAACCTGGAGATTTGGGACCCATGGGAAGTGTACCAGGCAGTATTACTTTAAAGGGTCTGTGTTTGCTCACCCAACCTCACCCAACCTCTCAGCCCCAAGTGTGTCCACCCTTATGTCTCATCCAGCTGTGCGTCTAGATATGGTCAATCCAGGTTGCATCACAGCCCCTGAACGAATTTTGTAAGAATTTCTCTCTCTTTCACTGTCTTTGTTTTACGGGTTTTTAAAAGTAATTTATTTTTATAATGGGGTTTAGCTGCTTTTCACGGCTGTGTTTATGCGGCTTTACACCCACCTGACTCTCTTCCAGACAGATATCAATACATAGGTTTTAAGATTCTTACTAGTCACATATATTCTTGTGCGGTGAATAGGGGGTGTTGAGTCCAGTTCAATGAGCAAGGAGTAGGTCTTATCTATTACATATTGGGTGTATGGAACGGTATCTGAGCCAATTTGAAACCCTTGTTTTATGCATCACCCCACCTCACCTTTCCCGTTAAGCAGCCATAGTGTGTTTTCTAAACGTGTGACTCTGTTCTGTTTTGTAATTCAGTTCAAGTGTAGCGGTTTTTACATTCCCTCTATAAGTGATACCTTATGATAAGTGTCTTTTTCTGTGTGACTTATTTCACTTAGAATCATCGTACCTAAGTCCACTCATCTTGCTTTTTCTATACTTATGACATTGATTTCATGTCTGAGTGATATTCCATTGTACATAAGGACCACAACTTCTTTATCCATTTTTCTCTTTCCTGGGATATTTAAGGTGTCATGAAGTGGAGGTTCTTGTCAACAGAGCAGCCCTAAACTTTGGGGTGCCTGTGTCTTGCTGATTTTTAGTTTTCCCAATTTATACGCCCATGAGTGGACGTGCCCTATGCTCCCTAAGCTGTGTTTTCTCGATGTTTCAGGACACACCGTACTCTTCTCCAGAGTGGCTGTTGGCAATTTACATCCCGCCCATCAGCATAGCAAGGCTGCCATTTCTCCATGGCCTGTCCTGCATTTCTGGTTTTGACACTTTTTGCAGCATGGCCCTTTTGACCGATGGGAAGCGAGACTACTTTGTAGCGCTGATTTGCCTTTCCAGGTTGCTTGGTTGGCCAAAAAGGGCGTATGCGTTTTTTCCTGAATATATTCAGGAAAAAACGCATACGCCCTTTTTGGCCAAGGGCATCATTGTCGACGTTTTGCGACTTTTCATGTGCTTTAAAGGCGATTCGAATCTACCTCCCGAAACCTGTTTCCTGCAATTCTGCCTTGCTTTCAAATCCTCTTCGTTGCCTTCCCTCAATATATTTGTGGACGAGAGTTATCATTTATAACTCTGCGGGTTTGTGAATGGCAGTGTCCCTGGGCTCCATTTTTCAACTCGCTTTTTTGGGAGCTGGCCCTAAGTGCGTGGGATTGCCTCAGGCCCTATTCGGCTTCTGGGCGGCAGCCTGAGCCTGTGGTTAATTCTTCTTCCTGATGGGAAAATAGAGTGACCTGTGCCTGTCCCAACACCTAGATCTAGTCTCTCATTGGTTGGCCCTCTTCCCGTTCATCCTCAGGACAAATTGCAACCTGTAGGGAACAGGAGGTTAAAGGTGCTGATTCTCCAAGTAGGGAGATTGCTAGTAAAGTACCTGGAATGGCGAACCCGAGCACAAGGAGATGAGAAATGAGGTGCGTTTTAGAAACCTTTCAAAATCACACGGTGTACCATCTTCTGGGTTACTCATGTATGTTTTCGATGTAGGAAGATGCCCTTGAACCTGGAGATTTGGGACCCATGGGATGCGTACCACGCAGTATTACTTTAAAGGTTCTGCGTTTGCTCACCCAACCTCACCCAAACTCTCAGCCCCAAGAGTGTCCACCCTTATGTCTCATCCAGCTGTATGTCTAGATATGGTCAATCCAGGTTGCATCCCAGCCCCAGACCGAATTTTGGAAGAATTCCTCTCTGTTTCACTGTCTTTGTTTTACGGGTTTTTAAAAGTAATTTATTTTTATAATGGGGTTTATCTGCTTTTAACGGCTGTGTTTATGCGGCTTTACACCCACTTGACTCACTTCCAGACAGATATCGATACATAGGTTTTAAGATTCTTACTAGTCACATATATTCTTGTGCGGTGAATAGGGGGTGTTGAGTCCAGTTCACTGAGCAAGGAGTAGGTCTTGTCTATTACATATTGGGTGTATGGAACGGTATCTGAGCGAATTTGAAACCCTTGTTTTATGCATCACCTCACCTCACCTTTCCCGTTAAGCAGCCATAGTGTGTTTTCTAAACGTGTGACTCTGTTCTGTTTTGTAATTCAGTTCAAGTGTAGCGGTTTTTACATTCCCTCTATAAGTGATAGCTTATGATAAGTGTCTTTTTCTGTGTGACTTATTTCACTTAGAATCGTCGTACCTAAATCCAATCATCTTGCTTCTCCTAGCCTTATGACATTGATTTCATGTCTGAGTGATATTCCATTGTACATAAGGACCACAACTTCTTTATCCATTTTTCTCTTTCCTGGGATATTTAAGGTGTCATGAAGTGGAGGTTCTTGTCAACAGAGCAGCCCTAAACTTTGGGGTGCCTGTGTCTTGCTGATTTTTAGTTTTCCCAATTTATACGCCCATGAGTGGACGTGCCCTATGCTCCCTAAGCTGTGTTTTTTCGATGTTTCAGGACACACCGTACTCTTCTCCAGAGTGGCTGTTCGCAATTTACATCCCACCCATCAGCGTAGCAAGGCTGCCATTTCTCCATGGCCTGTCCTGCATTTCTGGTTTTGACACTTTTTGCAGCATGGCACTTTTGACCGATGGGAAGCGAGACTTCTTTGTAGCGCTGATTTGCCTTTCCAGGTTGCTTGGTTGGCCAAAAAGGGCGTATGCGTTTTTTCCTGAATATATTCAGGAAAAAACGCATACGCCCTTTTTGGCCAAGGGCATCATTGTCGAAGTTTTACCACTTTACATATGTTTAAAGGCGATTCGAATCTACCTCCTGAAACATGTTTCCTGCAATTCTGCCTTGCTTTCAAATCCTCTTCGTTGCCTTCCCTCAATATATTTGTGGAAGAGAGTTATCATTTATAACTCTGCGGGTTTGTGAATGGCAGTGCCCCTGAGCTCCATTTTTCAACTGTCTTTTTTGGGAGCTGTCCGCAAAAGCACGGGATTGCCTCAGACCCTATTCAGGTTCCGGGGGGCAGGCTGAGCCTGTGGTTAATTCTTCTTCCTGATGGGAAAATAGAGTGACCTGTGCCTGTCCCAACACCTAGATCTAGTCTCTCATTGGTTGCCCCTCTTCCCTTTCATCCTCAGGACAAATTGCAAACTGTACGGAACAGGAGGTTAAAGGTGCTGATTCTCCAAGTAGGGAGATTTCTAGTAAAGTAGCTGGAATGGCGAACCCGAACACAAGGAAATGAGAAATGAGGTGCGTTTTAGAAACCTTTCAAAATCACACTGTGTACCATCTTCTGGGTTTCTCATGCATGTTTTCGATGTATGAATATGCCCTTGAACCTGGAGATTTCGGACCCATGGGATGGGTACCAGGCAGTGTTACTTTAAAGGGTCTGTGTTTGCTCACCCAACCTCACCCAACCTCTCAGCCCCAAGTGTGTCCACCCTTATGTCTCATCCAGCTGTGGGTCTAGATATGGTCAATCCAGGTTGCATCACAGCCCCTGAACGAATTTTGTAAGAATTTCTTCTGTTTCACTGTCTTTGTTTTACGGGTTTTTAAAAGTAATTTATTTTTATAATGGGGTTTATCTGCTTTTAACGGCTGTGTTTATGCGGCTTTACACCCACTTGACTCACTTCCAGACAGATATCAATACATAGGTTTTAAGATTCTTACTAGTCACATATATTCTTGTGCGGTGAATAGGGGGTGTTGAGTCCAGTTCACTGAGCAAGGAGTAGGTCTTGTCTATTACATATTGGGTGTATGGAACGGTATCTGAGCGAATTTGAAACCCTTGTTTTATGCATCACCTCACCTCACCTTTCCCGTTAAGCAGCCATAGTGTGTTTTCTAAAAGTGTGACTCTGTTCTGTTTTGTAATTCAGTTCAAGTGTAGCGGTTTTTACATTCCCTCTATAAGTGATAGCTTATGATAAGTGTCTTTTTCTGTGTGACTTATTTCACTTAGAATCGTCGTACCTAAATCCAATCATCTTGCTTCTCCTAGCCTTATGACATTGATTTCATGTCTGAGTGATATTCCATTGTACATAAGGACCACAACTTCTTTATCCATTTTTCTCTTTCCTGGGATATTTAAGGTGTCATGAAGTGGAGGTTCTTGTCAACAGAGCAGCCCTAAACTTTGGGGTGCCTGTGTCTTGCTGATTTTTAGTTTTCCCAATTTATACGCCCATGAGTGGACGTGCCCTATGCTCCCTAAGCTGTGTTTTCTCGATGTTTCAGGACACACCGTACACTTCTCCAGAGTGGCTGTTGGCAATTTACATCCCGCCCATCAGCGTAGCAAGGCTGCCATTTCTCCATGGCCTGTCCTGCATTTCTGGTTTTGACACTTTTTGCAGCATGGCCCTTTTGACCGATGGGAAGCGAGACTACTTTGTAGCGCTGATTTGCCTTTCCAGGTTGCTTGGTTGGCCAAAAAGGGCGTATGCGTTTTTTCCTGAATATATTCAGGAAAAAAACGCATACGCCTTTTTGGCCAAGGGCATCATTGTCGACGTTTTGCGACTTTTCATGTGCTTAAAGGTGATTCGAATCTACCTCCCGAAACCTGTTTCCTGCAATTCTGCCTTGCTTTCAAATCCTCTTCGTTGCCTTCCCTCAATATATTTGTGGACGAGAGTTATCATTTATAACTCTGCGGGTTTGTGAATGGCAGTGTCCCTGGGCTCCATTTTTCAACTCGCTTTTTTGGGAGCTGGCCCTAAGAGCGTGGGATTGCCTCAGGCCCTATTCTGCTTCTGGGCGGCAGGCTGAGCCTGTGGTTAATTCTTCTTCCTGATGGGAAAATAGAGTGACCTGTGCCTGTCCCAACACCTAGATCTATTCTCTCATTGGTTGGCCCTCTTCCCGTTCATCCTCAGGACAAATTGCAACCTGTAGGGAACAGGAGGTTAAAGGTGCTGATTCTCCAAGTAGGGAGATTGCTAGTAAAGTACCTGGAATGGCGAACCCGAGCACAAGGAGATGAGAAATGAGGTGTGTTTTAGAAACCTTTCAAAATCACACGGTGTACCATCTTCTGGGTTACTCATGTATGTTTTCGATGTAGGAAGATGCCCTTGAACCTGGAGATTTGGGACCCATGGGATGCGTACCACGCAGTATTACTTTAAAGGTTCTGCGTTTGCTCACCCAACCTCACCCAAACTCTCAGCCCCAAGACTGTCCACCCTTATGTCTTATCCAGCTGTATGTCTAGATATGGTCAATCCAGGTTGCATCCCAGCCCCAGACCGAATTTTTGGAAGAATTTCTCTCTGTTTCACTGTCTTTGTTTTACGGGTTTTTTAAAAGTAATTTATTTTTATAATGGGGTTTATCTGCTTTTAACGGCTGTGTTTATGCGGCTTTACACCCACTTGACTCACTTCCAGACAGATATCGATACATAGGTTTTAAAGATTCTTACTAGTCACATATATTCTTGTGCGGTGAATAGGGGGTGTTGAGTCCAGTTCACTGAGCAAGGAGTAGGTCTTGTCTATTACATATTGGGTGTATGGAACGGTATCTGAGCGAATTTGAAACCCTTGTTTTATGCATCACCTCACCTCACCTTTCCGTTAAGCAGCCATAGTGTGTTTTCTAAACGTGTGACTCTGTTCTGTTTTGTAATTCAGTTCAAGTGTAGCGGTTTTTACATTCCCTCTATAAGTGATAGCTTATGATAAGTGTCTTTTTCTGTGTGACTTATTTCACTTAGAATCGTCGTACCTAAATCCAATCATCTTGCTTCTCCTAGCCTTATGACATTGATTTCATGTCTGAGTGATATTCCATTGTACATAAGGACCACAACTTCTTTATCCATTTTTCTCTTTCCTGGGATATTTAAGGTGTCATGAAGTGGAGGTTCTTGTGAACAGAGCAGCCCTAAACTTTGGGGTGCCTGTGTCTTGCTGATTTTTAGTTTTCCCAATTTATACGCCCATGAGGTGGACGTGCCCTATGCTCCCTAAGCTGTGTTTTTTCGATGTTTCAGGACACACAGTACACTTCTCCAGAGTGGCTGTTGGCAATTTACATCCCACCCATCAGCATAGCAAGGCTGCCATTTCTCCATGGCCTGTCCTGCATTTCTGGTTTTGACACTTTTTGCAGCATGGCCCTTTTGACCGATGGGAAGCGAGACTTCTTTGTAGCGCTGATTTGCCTTTCCAGGTTGCTTGGTTGGCCAAAAAGGGCGTATGCGTTTTTTCCTGAATATATTCAGGAAAAAACGCATACGCCCTTTTTGGCCAAGGCATCATTGTCGAAGTTTTACCACTTTACATATGTTTAAAGGCGATTCGAATCTACCTCCTGAAACATGTTTCCTGCAATTCTGCCTTGCTTTCAAATCCTCTTCGTTGCCTTCCCTCAATATATTTGTGGAAGAGAGTTATCATTTATAACTCTGCGGGTTTGTGAATGGCAGTGCCCCTGAGCTCCATTTTTCAACTGTCTTTTTGGGAGCTGTCCGCAAAAGCACGGGATTGCCTCAGACCCTATTCAGGTTCCGGGGGGCAGGCTGAGCCTGTGGTTAATTCTTCTTCCTGATGGGAAAATAGAGTGACCTGTGCCTGTCCCAACACCTAGATCTAGTCTCTCATTGGTTGCCCCTCTTCCCTTTCATCCTCAGGACAAATTGCAACCTGTACGGAACAGGAGGTTAAAGGTGCTGATTCTCCAAGTACTGAGATTTCTAGTAAAGTAGCTGGAATGGCGAACCCGAACACAAATAAATGAGAAATGAGGTGCGTTTTAGAAACCTTTCAAAATCACACAGTGTACCACCTTCTGGGTTTCTCATGCATGTTTTCGATATAGGAATATGCCCTTCAACCTGGAGATTTGGGACCCATGGGAAGTGTACCAGGCAGTATTACTTTAAAGGGTCTGTGTTTGCTCACCCAACTCACCCAACCTCTCAGCCCCAAGTGTGTCCACCCTTATGTCTCATCCAGCTGTGCGTCTAGATATGGTCAATCCAGGTTGCATCACAGCCCCTGAACGAATTTTGTAAGAATTTCTCTCTCTTCACTGTCTTTGTTTTACGGGTTTTTAAAAGTAATTTATTTTTATAATGGGGTTTAGCTGCTTTTCACGGCTGTGTTTATGCGGCTTTACACCCACTTGACTCTCTTCCAGACAGATATCAATACATAGGTTTTAAGATTCTTACTAGTTACATATATTCTTGTGCGGTGAATAGGGGGGTGTTGAGTCCAGTTCAATGAGCAAGGAGTAGGTCTTATCTATTACATATTGGGTGTATGGAACGGTATCTGAGCCAATTTGAAACCCTTGTTTTATGCATCACCCCACCTCACCTTTCCCGTTAAGCAGCCATAGTGTGTTTTCTAAACGTGTGACTCTGTTTCTGTTTTGTAATTCAGTTCAAGTGTAGCGGTTTTAACATTCCCTCTATAAGTGATACCTTATGATAAGTGTCTTTTTCTGTGTGACTTATTTCACTTAGAATCATTGTACCTAAGTCCACTCATCTTGCTTTTTCTATCCTTATGACATTGATTTCATGTCTGAGTGATATTCCATTGTACATAAGGACCACAACTTCTTTATCCATTTTTCTCTTTCCTGGGATATTTAAGGTGTCATGAAGTGGAGGTTCTTGTCAACAGAGCAGCCCTAAACTTTGGGGTGCCTGTGTCTTGCTGATTTTTAGTTTTCCCAATTTATACGCCCATGAGTGGACGTGCCCTATGCTCCCTAAGCTGTGTTTTCTCGATGTTTCAGGACACACCGTACTCTTCTCCAGAGTGGCTGTTGGCAATTTACATCCCGCCCATCAGCATAGCAAGGCTGCCATTTCTCCATGGCCTGTCCTGCATTTCTGGTTTTGACACTTTTTGCAGCATGCCCTTTTGACCGATGGGAAGCGAGACTACTTTGTAGCGCTGATTTGCCTTTCCAGGTTGCTTGGTTGGCCAAAAAGGGCGTATGCGTTTTTTCCTGAATATATTCAGGAAAAAACGCATACGCCCTTTTTGGCCAAGGGCATCATTGTCGACGTTTTGCGACTTTTCATGTGCTTTAAAGGCGATTCGAATCTACCTCCCCGAAACCTGTTTCCTGCAATTCTGCCTTGCTTTCAAATCCTCTTCGTTGCCTTCCCTCAATATATTTGTGGACGAGAGTTATCATTTATAACTCTGCGGGTTTGTGAATGGCAGTGTCCCTGGGCTCCATTTTTTCAACTCGCTTTTTTGGGAGCTGGCCCTAAGAGCGTGGGACTGCCTCAGGCCCTATTCTGCTTCTGGGCGGCAGCCTGAGCCTGTGGTTAATTCTTCTTCCTGATGGGAAAATAGAGTGACCTGTGCCTGTCCCAACACCTAGATCTAGTCTCTCATTGGTTGGCCCTCTTCCCGTTCATCCTCAGGACAAATTGCAACCTGTAGGGAACAGGAGGTTAAAGGTGCTGATTCTCCAAGTAGGGAGATTGCTAGTAAAGTACCTGGAATGGCGAACTCGAGCACAAGGAGATGAGAAATGAGGTTCGTTTTAGAAACCTTTCAAAATCACACGGTGTACCATCTTCTGGGTTACTCATGTATGTTTTCGATGTAGGAGATGCCCTTGAACCTGGAGATTTGGGGACCCATGGGATGCGTACCACGCAGTATTACTTTAAAGGTTCTGCGTTTGCTCACCCAACCTCACCCAAACTCTCAGCCCCAAGAGTGTCCACCCTTATGTCTCATCCAGCTGTATGTCTAGATATGGTCAATCCAGGTTGCATCCCAGCCCCAGACCGAATTTTGGAAGAATTCCTCTCTGTTTCACTGTCTTTGTTTTACGGGTTTTTTAAAAGTAATTTATTTTTATAATGGGGTTTATCTGCTTTTAACGGCTGTGTTTATGCGGCTTTACACCCACTTGACTCACTTCCAGACAGATATCAATACATAGGTTTTAAGATTCTTACTAGTCACATATATTCTTGTGCGGTGAATAGGGGGTGTTGAGTCCAGTTCACTGAGCAAGGAGTAGGTCTTGTCTATTACATATTGGGTGTATGGAACGGTATCTGAGCGAATTTGAAACCCTTGTTTTATGCATCACCTCACCTCACCTTTCCCGTTAAGCAGCCATAGTGTTTTTCTAAAAGTGTGACTCTGTTCTGTTTTGTAATTCAGTTCAAGTGTAGCGGTTTTTACATTCCCTCTATAAGTGATAGCTTATGATAAGTGTCTTTTTCTGTGTGACTTATTTCACTTAGAATCGTCGTACCTAAATCCAATCATCTTGCTTCTCCTAGCCTTATGACATTGATTTCATGTCTGAGTGATATTCCATTGTACATAAGGACCACAACTTCTTTATCCATTTTTCTCTTTCCTGGGATATTTAAGGTGTCATGAAGTGGAGGTTCTTGTCAACAGAGCAGCCCTAAACTTTGGGGTGCCTGTGTCTTGCTGATTTTTAGTTTTCCCAATTTATACGCCCATGAGTGACGTGCCCTATGCTCCCTAAGCTGTGTTTTCTCGATGTTTCAGGACACACCGTACACTTCTCCAGAGTGGCTGTTGGCAATTTACATCCCGCCCATCAGCGTAGCAAGGCTGCCATTTCTCCATGGCCTGTCCTGCATTTCTGGTTTTGACACTTTTTGCAGCATGGCCCTTTTGACCGATGGGAAGCGAGACTACTTTGTAGCGCTGATTTGCCTTTCCAGGTTGCTTGGTTGGCCAAAAAGGGCGTATGCGTTTTTTCCTGAATATATTCAGGAAAAAACGCATACGCCCTTTTTGGCCAAGGGCATCATTGTCGACGTTTTGCGACTTTTCATGTGCTTTAAAGGTGATTCGAATCTACCTCCCGAAACCTGTTTCCTGCAATTCTGCCTTGCTTTCAAATCCTCTTCGTTGCCTTCCCTCAATATATTTGTGGACGAGAGTTATCATTTATAACTCTGCGGGTTTGTGAATGGCAGTGTCCCTGGGCTCCATTTTTCAACTCGCTTTTTTGGGAGCTGGCCCTAAGAGCGTGGGATTGCCTCAGGCCCTATTCTGCTTCTGGGCGGCAGGCTGAGCCTGTGGTTAATTCTTCTTCCTGATGGGAAAATAGAGTGACCTGTGCCTGTCCCAACACCTAGATCTAGTCTCTCATTGGTTGGCCCTCTTCCCGTTCATCCTCAGGACAAATTGCAACCTGTAGGGAACAGGAGGTTAAAGGTGCTGATTCTCCAAGTAGGGAGATTGCTAGTAAGTACCTGGAATGGCGAACCCGAGCACAAGGAGATGAGAAATGAGGTGTGTTTTAGAAACCTTTCAAAATCACACGGTGTACCATCTTCTGGGTTACTCATGTATGTTTTCGATGTAGGAAGATGCCCTTGAACCTGGAGATTTGGGACCCATGGGATGCGTACCACGCAGTAGTACTTTAAAGGTTCTGCGTTTGCTCACCCAACCTCACCCAAACTCTCAGCCCCAAGACTGTCCACCCTTATGTCTTATCCAGCTGTATGTCTAGATATGGTCAATCCAGGTTGCATCCCAGCCCCAGACCGAATTTTGGAAGAATTTCTCTCTGTTTCACTGTCTTTGTTTTACGGTTTTTAAAAGTAATTTATTTTTATAATGGGTTTATCTGCTTTTAACGGCTGTGTTTATGCGGCTTTACACCACTTGACTCACTTCCAGACAGATATCGATACATAGGTTTTAAGATTCTTACTAGTCACATATATTCTTGTGCGGTGAATAGGGGGTGTTGAGTCCAGTTCACTGAGCAAGGAGTAGGTCTTGTCTATTACATATTGGGTGTATGGAACGGTATCTGAGCGAATTTGAAACCCCTTGTTTTATGCATCACCTCACCTCACCTTTCCCGTTAAGCAGCCATAGTGTGTTTTCTAAACGTGTGACTCTGTTCTGTTTTGTAATTCAGTTCAAGTGTAGCGGTTTTTACATTCCCTCTATAAGTGATAGCTTATGATAAGTGTCTTTTTCTGTGTGACTTATTTCACTTAGAATCGTCGTACCTAAATCCAATCATCTTGCTTCTCCTAGCCTTATGACATTGATTTCATGTCTGAGTGATATTCCATTGTACATAAGGACCACAACTTCTTTATCCATTTTTCTCTTTCCTGGGATATTTAAGGTGTCATGAAGTGGAGGTTCTTGTGAACAGAGCAGCCCTAAACTTTGGGGTGCCTGTGTCTTGCTGATTTTTAGTTTTCCCAATTTATACGCCCATGAGTGGACGTGCCCTATGCTCCCTAAGCTGTGTTTTTTCGATGTTTCAGGACACACAGTACACTTCTCCAGAGTGGCTGTTGGCAATTTACATCCCACCCATCAGCATAGCAAGGCTGCCATTTCTCCATGGCCTGTCCTGCATTTCTGGTTTTGACACTTTTTGCAGCATGGCCCTTTTGACCGATGGGAAGCGAGACTTCTTTGTAGCGCTGATTTGCCTTTCCAGGTTGCTTGGTTGGCCCAAAAAGGGCGTATGCGTTTTTTCCCTGATATATATTCAGGAAAAAAACGCATACGCCCTTTTTGGCCAAGGGCATCATTGTCGAAGTTTTACCACTTTACATATGTTTAAAGGCGATTCGAATCTACCTCCTGAAACATGTTTCCTGCAATTCTGCCTTGCTTTCAAATCCTCTTCGTTGCCTTCCCTCAATATATTTGTGGAAGAGAGTTATCATTTATAACTCTGCGGGTTTGTGAATGGCAGTGCCCCTGAGCTCCATTTTTCAACTGTCTTTTTTTGGGAGCTGTCCGCAAAAGCACGGGATTGCCTCAGACCCTATTCAGGTTCCCGGGGGGCAGGCTGAGCCTGTGGTTAATTCTTCTTCCTGATGGGAAAATAGAGTGACCTGTGCCTGTCCCAACACCTAGATCTAGTCTCTCATTGGTTGCCCCTCTTCCCTTTCATCCTCAGGACAAATTGCAACCTGTACGGAACAGGAGGTTAAAGGTGCTGATTCTCCAAGTACTGAGATTTCTAGTAAAGTAGCTGGAATGGCGAACCCGAACACAAATAAATGAGAAATGAGGTGCGTTTTAGAAACCTTTCAAAATCACACAGTGTACCACCTTCTGGGTTTCTCATGCATGTTTTCGATATAGGAATATGCCCTTCAACCTGGAGATTTGGGACCCATGGGAAGTGTACCAGGCAGTATTACTTTAAAGGGTCTGTGTTTGCTCACCCAACCTCACCCAACCTCTCAGCCCCAAGTGTGTCCACCCTTATGTCTCATCCAGCTGTGCGTCTAGATATGTCAATCCAGGTTGCATCACAGCCCCTGAACGAATTTTGTAAGAATTTCTCTCTCTTTCACTGTCTTTGTTTTACGGGTTTTTAAAAGTAATTTATTTTTATAATGGGGTTTAGCTGCTTTTCACGGCTGTGTTTATGCGGCTTTACACCCACTTGACTCTCTTCCAGACAGATATCAATACATAGGTTTTAAGATTCTTACTAGTTACATATATTCTTGTGCGGTGAATAGGGGGTGTTGAGTCCAGTTCAATGAGCAAGGAGTAGGTCTTATCTATTACATATTGGGTGTATGGAACGGTATCTGAGCCAATTTGAAACCCCTTGTTTTATGCATCACCCACCTCACCTTTCCCGTTAAGCAGCCATAGTGTGTTTTCTAAACGTGTGACTCTGTTCTGTTTTGTAATTCAGTTCAAGTGGTAGCGGGTTTTTACATTCCCTCTATAAGTGATACCTTATGATAAGTGTCTTTTTCTGTGTGACTTATTTCACTTAGAATCATTGTACCTAAGTCCACTCATCTTGCTTTTTTCTATCCTTATGACATTGATTTCATGTCTGAGTGATATTCCATTGTACATAAGGACCACAACTTCTTTATCCATTTTTCTCTTTCCTGGGATATTTAAGGTGTCATGAAGTGGAGGTTCTTGTCAACAGAGCAGCCCTAAACTTTGGGGTGCCTGTGTCTTGCTGATTTTTAGTTTTCCCAATTTATACGCCCATGAGTGGACGTGCCCTATGCTCCCTAAGCTGTGTTTTCTCGATGTTTCAGGACACACCGTACTCTTCTCCAGAGTGGCTGTTGGCAATTTACATCCCGCCATCAGCATAGCAAGGCTGCCATTTCTCCATGGCCTGTCCTGCATTTCTGGTTTTGACACTTTTTTGCAGCATGGCCCTTTTGACCGATGGGAAGCGAGACTACTTTGTAGCGCTGATTTGCCTTTCCAGGTTGCTTGGTTGGCCAAAAAGGGCGTATGCGTTTTTTCCTGAATATATTCAGGAAAAAACGCATACGCCCTTTTTGGCCAAGGGCATCATTGTCGACGTTTTGCGACTTTTCATGTGCTTTTAAAGGCGATTCGAATCTACCTCCCGAAACCTGTTTCCTGCAATTCTGCCTTGCTTTCAAATCCTCTTCGTTGCCTTCCCTCAATATATTTGTGGACGAGAGTTATCATTTATAACTCTGCGGGTTTGTGAATGGCAGTGTCCCTGGGCTCCATTTTTCAACTCGCTTTTTTGGGAGCTGGCCCTAAGAGCGTGGGACTGCCTCAGGCCCTATTCTGCTTCTGGCGGCAGCCTGAGCCTGTGGTTAATTCTTCTTCCTGATGGGAAAATAGAGTGACCTGTGCCTGTCCCAACACCTAGATCTAGTCTCTCATTGGTTGGCCCTCTTCCCGTTCATCCTCAGGACAAATTGCAACCTGTAGGGAACAGGAGGTTAAAGGTGCTGATTCTCCAAGTAGGGAGATTGCTAGTAAAGTACCTGGAATGGCGAACTCGAGCACAAGGAGATGAGAAATGAGGTTCGTTTTAGAAACCTTTCAAAATCACACGGTGTGTACCATCTTCTGGGTTACTCATGTATGTTTTCGATGTAGGAAGATGCCCTTGAACCTGGAGATTTGGGGACCCATGGGATGCGTACCACGCAGTATTACTTTAAAGGTTCTGCGTTTGCTCACCCAACCTCACCCAAACTCTCAGCCCCAAGAGTGTCCACCCTTATGTCTCATCCAGCTGTATGTCTAGATATGGTCAATCCAGGTTGCATCCCAGCCCCAGACCGAATTTTGGAAGAATTCCTCTCTGTTTCACTGTCTTTGTTTTACGGGTTTTTAAAAGTAATTTATTTTTATAATGGGGTTTATCTGCTTTTAACGGCTGTGTTTATGCGGCTTTACACCCACTTGACTCACTTCCAGACAGATATCAATACATAGGTTTTAAGATTCTTACTAGTCACATATATTCTTGTGCGGTGAATAGGGGGTGTTGAGTCCAGTTCACTGAGCAAGGAGTAGGTCTTGTCTATTACATATTGGGTGTATGGAACGGTATCTGAGCGAATTTGAAACCCTTGTTTTATGCATCACCTCACCTCACCTTTCCCGTTAAGCAGCCATAGTGTGTTTTCTAAAAGTGTGACTCTGTTCTGTTTTGTAATTCAGTTCAAGTGTAGCGGTTTTTACATTCCCTCTATAAGTGATAGCTATGATAAGTGTCTTTTTTCTGTGTGACTTATTTCACTTAGAATCGTCGTACCTAAATCCAATCATCTTGCTTCTCCTAGCCTTATGACATTGATTTCATGTCTGAGTGATATTCCATTGTACATAAGGACCACAACTTCTTTATCCATTTTTCTCTTTCCTGGGATATTTAAGGTGTCATGAAGTGGAGGTTCTTGTCAACAGAGCAGCCCTAAACTTTGGGGTGCCTGTGTCTTGCTGATTTTTAGTTTTCCCAATTTATACGCCCATGAGTGGACGTGCCCTATGCTCCCTAAGCTGTGTTTTCTCGATGTTTCAGGACACACCGTACACTTCTCCAGAGTGGCTGTTGGCAATTTACATCCCGCCCATCAGCGTAGCAAGGCTGCCATTTCTCCATGGCCTGTCCTGCATTTCTGGTTTTGACACTTTTTGCAGCATGGCCCTTTTGACCGATGGGAAGCGAGACTACTTTGTAGCGCTGATTTGCCTTTCCAGGTTGCTTGGTTGGCCAAAAAGGGCGTATGCGTTTTTTCCTGAATATATTCAGGAAAAAACGCATACGCCCTTTTTGGCCAAGGGCATCATTGTCGACGTTTTGCGACTTTTCATGTGCTTTAAAGGTGATTCGAATCTACCTCCCGAAACCTGTTTCCTGCAATTCTGCCTTGCTTTCAAATCCTCTTCGTTGCCTTCCCTCAATATATTTGTGGACGAGAGTTATCATTTATAACTCTGCGGGTTTGTGAATGGCAGTGTCCCTGGGCTCCATTTTTCAACTCGCTTTTTTGGGAGCTGGCCCTAAGAGCGTGGGATTGCCTCAGGCCCTATTCTGCTTCTGGGCGGCAGGCTGAGCCTGTGGTTAATTCTTCTTCCTGATGGGAAAATAGAGTGACCTGTGCCTGTCCCAACACCTAGATCTAGTCTCTCATTGGTTGGCCCCTCTTCCCGTTCATCCTCAGGACAAATTGCAACCTGTAGGGAACAGGAGGTTAAAGGTGCTGATTCTCCAAGTAGGGAGATTGCTAGTAAAGTACCTGGAATGGCGAACCCGAGCACAAGGAGATGAAGAAATGAGGTGTGTTTTAGAAACCTTTCAAAATCACACGGTGTACCATCTTCTGGGTTACTCATGTATGTTTTCGATGTAGGAAGATGCCCTTGAACCTGGAGATTTGGGACCCATGGGATGCGTACCACGCAGTAGTACTTTAAAGGTTCTGCGTTTGCTCACCCAACCTCACCCAAAACTCTCAGCCCCAAGACTGTCCACCCTTATGTCTTATCCAGCTGTATGTCTAGATATGGTCAATCCAGGTTGCATCCCAGCCCCAGACCGAATTTTGGAAGAATTTCTCTCTGTTTCACTGTCTTTGTTTTACGGGTTTTTAAAAGTAATTTATTTTTATAATGGGGTTTATCTGCTTTTAACGGCTGTGTTTATGCGGCTTTACACCCACTTGACTCACTTCCAGACAGATATCGATACATAGGTTTTAAGATTCTTACTAGTCACATATATTCTTGTGCGGTGAATAGGGGGTGTTGAGTCCAGTTCACTGAGCAAGGAGTAGGTCTTGTCTATTACATATTGGGTGTATGGAACGGTATCTGAGCGAATTTGAAACCCTTGTTTTATGCATCAACCTCACCTCACCTTTCCCGTTAAGCAGCCATAGTGTGTTTTCTAAACGTGTGACTCTGTTCTGTTTTGTAATTCAGTTCAAGTGTAGCGGTTTTTACATTCCCTCTATAAGTGATAGCTTATGATAAGTGTCTTTTTCTGTGTGACTTATTTCACTTAGAATCGTCGTACCTAAATCCAATCATCTTGCTTCTCCTAGCCTTATGACATTGATTTCATGTCTGAGTGATATTCCATTGTACATAAGGACCACAACTTCTTTATCCATTTTTCTCTTTCCTGGGATATTTAAGGTGTCATGAAGTGGAGGTTCTTGTGAACAGAGCAGCCCTAAACTTTGGGGTGCCTGTGTCTTGCTGATTTTTAGTTTTCCCAATTTATACGCCCATGAGTGGACGTGCCCTATGCTCCCTAAGCTGTGTTTTTTCGATGTTTCAGGACACACAGTACACTTCTCCAGAGTGGCTGTTGGCAATTTACATCCCACCCATCAGCATAGCAAGGCTGCCATTTCTCCATGGCCTGTCCTGCATTTCTGGTTTTGACACTTTTTGCAGCATGGCCCTTTTGACCGATGGGAAGCGAGACTACTTTGTAGCGCTGATTTGCCTTTCCAGGTTGCTTGGTTGGCCAAAAAGGGCGTATGCGTTTTTTCCTGAATATATTCAGGAAAAAACGCATACGCCCTTTTTGGCCAAGGGCATCATTGTCGAAGTTTTACCACTTTACATATGTTTAAAGGCGATTCGAATCTACCTCCTGAAACATGTTTCCTGCAATTCTGCCTTGCTTTCAAATCCTCTTCGTTGCCTTCCCTCAATATATTTGTGGAAGAGAGTTATCATTTATAACTCTGCGGGTTTGTGAATGGCAGTGCCCCTGAGCTCCATTTTTCAACTGTCTTTTTTGGGAGCTGTCCGCAAAAGCACGGGATTGCCTCAGACCCTATTCAGGTTCCGGGGGGCAGGCTGAGCCTGTGGTTAATTCTTCTTCCTGATGGGAAAATAGAGTGACCTGTGCCTGTCCCAACACCTAGATCTAGTCTCTCATTGGTTGCCCCTCTTCCCTTTCATCCTCAGGACAAATTGCAACCTGTACGGAACAGGAGGTTAAAGGTGCTGATTCTCCAAGTACTGAGATTTCTAGTAAAGTAGCTGGAATGGCGAACCCGAACACAAATAAATGAGAAATGAGGTGCGTTTTAGAAACCTTTCAAAATCACACAGTGTACCACCTTCTGGGTTTCTCATGCATGTTTTCGATATAGGAATATGCCCTTCAACCTGGAGATTTGGGACCCATGGGAAGTGTACCAGGCAGTATTACTTTAAAGGGTCTGTGTTTGCTCACCCAACCTCACCCAACCTCTCAGCCCCAAGTGTGTCCACCCTTATGTCTCATCCAGCTGTGCGTCTAGATATGGTCAATCCAGGTTGCATCACAGCCCCTGAACGAATTTTGTAAGAATTTCTCTCTCTTTCACTGTCTTTGTTTTACGGGTTTTTAAAAGTAATTTATTTTTATAATGGGGTTTAGCTGCTTTTCACGGCTGTGTTTATGCGGCTTTACACCCACTTGACTCTCTTCCAGACAGATATCAATACATAGGTTTTAAGATTCTTACTAGTTACATATATTCTTGTGCGGTGAATAGGGGGTGTTGAGTCCAGTTCAATGAGCAAGGAGTAGGTCTTATCTATTACATATTGGGTGTATGGAACGGTATCTGAGCCAATTTGAAACCCTTGTTTTATGCATCACCCCACCTCACCTTTCCCGTTAAGCAGCCATAGTGTGTTTTCTAAACGTGTGACTCTGTTCTGTTTTGTAATTCAGTTCAAGTGTAGCGGTTTTTACATTCCCTCTATAAGTGATACCTTATGATAAGTGTCTTTTTCTGTGTGACTTATTTCACTTAGAATCATTGTACCTAAGTCCACTCATCTTGCTTTTTCTATCCTTATGACATTGATTTCATGTCTGAGTGATATTCCATTGTACATAAGGACCACAACTTCTTTATCCATTTTTCTCTTTCCTGGGATATTTAAGGTGTCATGAAGTGGAGGTTCTTGTCAACAGAGCAGCCCTAAACTTTGGGGTGCCTGTGTCTTGCTGATTTTTAGTTTTCCCAATTTATACGCCCATGAGTGGACGTGCCCTATGCTCCCTAAGCTGTGTTTTCTCGATGTTTCAGGACACACCGTACTCTTCTCCAGAGTGGCTGTTGGCAATTTACATCCCGCCCATCAGCATAGCAAGGCTGCCATTTCTCCATGGCCTGTCCTGCATTTCTGGTTTTGACACTTTTTGCAGCATGGCCCTTTTGACCGATGGGAAGCGAGACTACTTTGTAGCGCTGATTTGCCTTTCCAGGTTGCTTGGTTGGCCAAAAAGGGCGTATGCGTTTTTTCCTGAATATATTCAGGAAAAAACGCATACGCCCTTTTTGGCCAAGGGCATCATTGTCGACGTTTTGCGACTTTTCATGTGCTTTAAAGGCGATTCGAATCTACCTCCCGAAACCTGTTTCCTGCAATTCTGCCTTGCTTTCAAATCCTCTTCGTTGCCTTCCCTCAATATATTTGTGGACGAGAGTTATCATTTATAACTCTGCGGGTTTGTGAATGGCAGTGTCCCTGGGCTCCATTTTTCAACTCGCTTTTTTGGGAGCTGGCCCTAAGAGCGTGGGACTGCCTCAGGCCCTATTCTGCTTCTGGGCGGCAGCCTGAGCCTGTGGTTAATTCTTCTTCCTGATGGGAAAATAGAGTGACCTGTGCCTGTCCCAACACCTAGATCTAGTCTCTCATTGGTTGGCCCTCTTCCCGTTCATCCTCAGGACAAATTGCAACCTGTAGGGAACAGGAGGTTAAAGGTGCTGATTCTCCAAGTAGGGAGATTGCTAGTAAAGTACCTGGAATGGCGAACTCGAGCACAAGGAGATGAGAAATGAGGTTCGTTTTAGAAACCTTTCAAAATCACACGGTGTACCATCTTCTGGGTTACTCATGTATGTTTTCGATGTAGGAAGATGCCCTTGAACCTGGAGATTTGGGACCCATGGGATGCGTACCACGCAGTATTACTTTAAAGGTTCTGCGTTTGCTCACCCAACCTCACCCAAACTCTCAGCCCCAAGAGTGTCCACCCTTATGTCTCATCCAGCTGTATGTCTAGATATGGTCAATCCAGGTTGCATCCCAGCCCCAGACCGAATTTTGGAAGAATTCCTCTCTGTTTCACTGTCTTTGTTTTACGGGTTTTTAAAAGTAATTTATTTTTATAATGGGGTTTATCTGCTTTTAACGGCTGTGTTTATGCGGCTTTACACCCACTTGACTCACTTCCAGACAGATATCAATACATAGGTTTTAAGATTCTTACTAGTCACATATATTCTTGTGCGGTGAATAGGGGGTGTTGAGTCCAGTTCACTGAGCAAGGAGTAGGTCTTGTCTATTACATATTGGGTGTATGGAACGGTATCTGAGCGAATTTGAAACCCTTGTTTTATGCATCACCTCACCTCACCTTTCCCGTTAAGCAGCCATAGTGTGTTTTCTAAAAGTGTGACTCTGTTCTGTTTTGTAATTCAGTTCAAGTGTAGCGGTTTTTACATTCCCTCTATAAGTGATAGCTTATGATAAGTGTCTTTTTCTGTGTGACTTATTTCACTTAGAATCGTCGTACCTAAATCCAATCATCTTGCTTCTCCTAGCCTTATGACATTGATTTCATGTCTGAGTGATATTCCATTGTACATAAGGACCACAACTTCTTTATCCATTTTTCTCTTTCCTGGGATATTTAAGGTGTCATGAAGTGGAGGTTCTTGTCAACAGAGCAGCCCTAAACTTTGGGGTGCCTGTGTCTTGCTGATTTTTAGTTTTCCCAATTTATACGCCCATGAGTGGACGTGCCCTATGCTCCCTAAGCTGTGTTTTCTCGATGTTTCAGGACACACCGTACACTTCTCCAGAGTGGCTGTTGGCAATTTACATCCCGCCCATCAGCGTAGCAAGGCTGCCATTTCTCCATGGCCTGTCCTGCATTTCTGGTTTTGACACTTTTTGCAGCATGGCCCTTTTGACCGATGGGAAGCGAGACTACTTTGTAGCGCTGATTTGCCTTTCCAGGTTGCTTGGTTGGCCAAAAAGGGCGTATGCGTTTTTTCCTGAATATATTCAGGAAAAAACGCATACGCCCTTTTTGGCCAAGGGCATCATTGTCGACGTTTTGCGACTTTTCATGTGCTTTAAAGGTGATTCGAATCTACCTCCCGAAACCTGTTTCCTGCAATTCTGCCTTGCTTTCAAATCCTCTTCGTTGCCTTCCCTCAATATATTTGTGGACGAGAGTTATCATTTATAACTCTGCGGGTTTGTGAATGGCAGTGTCCCTGGGCTCCATTTTTCAACTCGCTTTTTTGGGAGCTGGCCCTAAGAGCGTGGGATTGCCTCAGGCCCTATTCTGCTTCTGGGCGGCAGGCTGAGCCTGTGGTTAATTCTTCTTCCTGATGGGAAAATAGAGTGACCTGTGCCTGTCCCAACACCTAGATCTAGTCTCTCATTGGTTGGCCCTCTTCCCGTTCATCCTCAGGACAAATTGCAACCTGTAGGGAACAGGAGGTTAAAGGTGCTGATTCTCCAAGTAGGGAGATTGCTAGTAAAGTACCTGGAATGGCGAACCCGAGCACAAGGAGATGAGAAATGAGGTGTGTTTTAGAAACCTTTCAAAATCACACGGTGTACCATCTTCTGGGTTACTCATGTATGTTTTCGATGTAGGAAGATGCCCTTGAACCTGGAGATTTGGGACCCATGGGATGCGTACCACGCAGTATTACTTTAAAGGTTCTGCGTTTGCTCACCCAACCTCACCCAAACTCTCAGCCCCAAGACTGTCCACCCTTATGTCTTATCCAGCTGTATGTCTAGATATGGTCAATCCAGGTTGCATCCCAGCCCCAGACCGAATTTTGGAAGAATTTCTCTCTGTTTCACTGTCTTTGTTTTACGGGTTTTTAAAAGTAATTTATTTTTATAATGGGGTTTATCTGCTTTTAACGGCTGTGTTTATGCGGCTTTACACCCACTTGACTCACTTCCAGACAGATATCGATACATAGGTTTTAAGATTCTTACTAGTCACATATATTCTTGTGCGGTGAATAGGGGGTGTTGAGTCCAGTTCACTGAGCAAGGAGTAGGTCTTGTCTATTACATATTGGGTGTATGGAACGGTATCTGAGCGAATTTGAAACCCTTGTTTTATGCATCACCTCACCTCACCTTTCCCGTTAAGCAGCCATAGTGTGTTTTCTAAACGTGTGACTCTGTTCTGTTTTGTAATTCAGTTCAAGTGTAGCGGTTTTTACATTCCCTCTATAAGTGATAGCTTATGATAAGTGTCTTTTTCTGTGTGACTTATTTCACTTAGAATCGTCGTACCTAAATCCAATCATCTTGCTTCTCCTAGCCTTATGACATTGATTTCATGTCTGAGTGATATTCCATTGTACATAAGGACCACAACTTCTTTATCCATTTTTCTCTTTCCTGGGATATTTAAGGTGTCATGAAGTGGAGGTTCTTGTGAACAGAGCAGCCCTAAACTTTGGGGTGCCTGTGTCTTGCTGATTTTTAGTTTTCCCAATTTATACGCCCATGAGTGGACGTGCCCTATGCTCCCTAAGCTGTGTTTTTTCGATGTTTCAGGACACACAGTACACTTCTCCAGAGTGGCTGTTGGCAATTTACATCCCACCCATCAGCATAGCAAGGCTGCCATTTCTCCATGGCCTGTCCTGCATTTCTGGTTTTGACACTTTTTGCAGCTGGCCCTTTTGACCGATGGGAAGCGAGACTTCTTTGTAGCGCTGATTTGCCTTTCCAGGTTGCTTGGTTGGCCAAAAAGGGCGTATGCGTTTTTTCCTGAATATATTCAGGAAAAAACGCATACGCCCTTTTTGGCCAAGGGCATCATTGTCGAAGTTTTACCACTTTACATATGTTTAAAGGCGATTCGAATCTACCTCCTGAAACATGTTTCCTGCAATTCTGCCTTGCTTTCAAATCCTCTTCGTTGCCTTCCCTCAATATATTTGTGGAAGAGAGTTATCATTTATAACTCTGCGGGTTTGTGAATGGCAGTGCCCCTGAGCTCCATTTTTCAACTGTCTTTTTTGGGAGCTGTCCGCAAAAGCACGGGATTGCCTCAGACCCTATTCAGGTTCCGGGGGGCAGGCTGAGCCTGTGGTTAATTCTTCTTCCTGATGGGAAAATAGAGTGACCTGTGCCTGTCCCAACACCTAGATCTAGTCTCTCATTGGTTGCCCCTCTTCCCTTTCATCCTCAGGACAAATTGCAACCTGTACGGAACAGGAGGTTAAAGGTGCTGATTCTCCAAGTACTGAGATTTCTAGTAAAGTAGCTGGAATGGCGAACCCGAACACAAATAAATGAGAAATGAGGTGCGTTTTAGAAACCTTTCAAAATCACACAGTGTACCACCTTCTGGGTTTCTCATGCATGTTTTCGATATAGGAATATGCCCTTCAACCTGGAGATTTGGGACCCATGGGAAGTGTACCAGGCAGTATTACTTTAAAGGGTCTGTGTTTGCTCACCCAACCTCACCCAACCTCTCAGCCCCAAGTGTGTCCACCCTTATGTCTCATCCAGCTGTGCGTCTAGATATGGTCAATCCAGGTTGCATCACAGCCCCTGAACGAATTTTGTAAGAATTTCTCTCTCTTTCACTGTCTTTGTTTTACGGGTTTTTAAAAGTAATTTATTTTTATAATGGGGTTTAGCTGCTTTTCACGGCTGTGTTTATGCGGCTTTACACCCACTTGACTCTCTTCCAGACAGATATCAATACATAGGTTTTAAGATTCTTACTAGTTACATATATTCTTGTGCGGTGAATAGGGGGTGTTGAGTCCAGTTCAATGAGCAAGGAGTAGGTCTTATCTATTACATATTGGGTGTATGGAACGGTATCTGAGCCAATTTGAAACCCTTGTTTTATGCATCACCCCACCTCACCTTTCCCGTTAAGCAGCCATAGTGTGTTTTCTAAACGTGTGACTCTGTTCTGTTTTGTAATTCAGTTCAAGTGTAGCGGTTTTTACATTCCCTCTATAAGTGATACCTTATGATAAGTGTCTTTTTCTGTGTGACTTATTTCACTTAGAATCATTGTACCTAAGTCCACTCATCTTGCTTTTTCTATCCTTATGACATTGATTTCATGTCTGAGTGATATTCCATTGTACATAAGGACCACAACTTCTTTATCCATTTTTCTCTTTCCTGGGATATTTAAGGTGTCATGAAGTGGAGGTTCTTGTCAACAGAGCAGCCCTAAACTTTGGGGTGCCTGTGTCTTGCTGATTTTTAATTTTCCCAATTTATACGCCCATGAGTGGACGTGCCCTATGCTCCCTAAGCTGTGTTTTCTCGATGTTTCAGGACACACCGTACTCTTCTCCAGAGTGGCTGTTGGCAATTTACATCCCGCCCATCAGCATAGCAAGGCTGCCATTTCTCCATGGCCTGTCCTGCATTTCTGGTTTTGACACGTTTTGCAGCATGGCCCTTTTGACCGATGGGAAGCGAGACTACTTTGTAGCGCTGATTTGCCTTTCCAGGTTGCTTGGTTGGCCAAAAAGGGCGTATGCGTTTTTTCCTGAATATATTCAGGAAAAAACGCATACGCCCTTTTTGGCCAAGGGCATCATTGTCGACGTTTTGCGACTTTTCATGTGCTTTAAAGGCGATTCGAATCTACCTCCCGAAACCTGTTTCCTGCAATTCTGCCTTGCTTTCAAATCCTCTTCGTTGCCTTCCCTCAATATATTTGTGGACGAGAGTTATCATTTATAACTCTGAGGGTTTGTGAATGGCAGTGTCCCTGGGCTCCATTTTTCAACTCGCTTTTTTGGGAGCTGGCCCTAAGAGCGTGGGACTGCCTCAGGCCCTATTCTGCTTCTGGGCGGCAGCCTGAGCCTGTGGTTAATTCTTCTTCCTGATGGGAAAATAGAGTGACCTGTGCCTGTCCCAACACCTAGATCTAGTCTCTCATTGGTTGGCCCTCTTCCCGTTCATCCTCAGGACAAATTGCAACCTGTAGGGAACAGGAGGTTAAAGGTGCTGATTCTCCAAGTAGGGAGATTGCTAGTAAAGTACCTGGAATGGCGAACTCGAGCACAAGGAGATGAGAAATGAGGTTCGTTTTAGAAACCTTTCAAAATCACACGGTGTACCATCTTCTGGGTTACTCATGTATGTTTTCGATGTAGGAAGATGCCCTTGAACCTGGAGATTTGGGACCCATGGGATGCGTACCACGCAGTATTACTTTAAAGGTTCTGCGTTTGCTCACCCAACCTCACCCAAACTCTCAGCCCCAAGAGTGTCCACCCTTATGTCTCATCCAGCTGTATGTCTAGATATGGTCAATCCAGGTTGCATCCCAGCCCCAGACCGAATTTTGGAAGAATTCCTCTCTGTTTCACTGTCTTTGTTTTACGGGTTTTTAAAAGTAATTTATTTTTATAATGGGGTTTATCTGCTTTTAACGGCTGTGTTTATGCGGCTTTACACCCACTTGACTCACTTCCAGACAGATATCAATACATAGGTTTTAAGATTCTTACTAGTCACATATATTCTTGTGCGGTGAATAGGGGGTGTTGAGTCCAGTTCACTGAGCAAGGAGTAGGTCTTGTCTATTACATATTGGGTGTATGGAACGGTATCTGAGCGAATTTGAAACCCTTGTTTTATGCATCACCTCACCTCACCTTTCCCGTTAAGCAGCCATAGTGTGTTTTCTAAAAGTGTGACTCTGTTCTGTTTTGTAATTCAGTTCAAGTGTAGCGGTTTTTACATTCCCTCTATAAGTGATAGCTTATGATAAGTGTCTTTTTCTGTGTGACTTATTTCACTTAGAATCGTCGTACCTAAATCCAATCATCTTGCTTCTCCTAGCCTTATGACATTGATTTCATGTCTGAGTGATATTCCATTGTACATAAGGACCACAACTTCTTTATCCATTTTTCTCTTTCCTGGGATATTTAAGGTGTCATGAAGTGGAGGTTCTTGTCAACAGAGCAGCCCTAAACTTTGGGGTGCCTGTGTCTTGCTGATTTTTAGTTTTCCCAATTTATACGCCCATGAGTGGACGTGCCCTATGCTCCCTAAGCTGTGTTTTTTCGATGTTTCAGGACACACCGTACTCTTCTCCAGAGTGGCTGTTGGCAATTTACATCCCACCCATCAGCGTAGCAAGGCTGCCATTTCTCCATGGCCTGTCCTGCATTTCTTGTTTTGACACTTTTTGCAGCATGGCCCTTTTGACCGATGGGAAGCGAGAGTTCTTTGTAGCGCTGATTTGCCTTTCCAGGTTGCTTGGTTGGCCAAAAAGGGCGTATGCGTTTTTTCCTGAATATATTCAGGAAAAAACGCATACGCCCTTTTTGGCCAAGGGCATCATTGTCGAAGTTTTACCACTTTACATATGTTTAAAGGCGATTCGAATCTACCTCCTGAAACATGTTTCCTGCAATTCTGCCTTGCTTCCAAATCCTCTTCGTTGCCTTCCCTCAATATATTTGTGGAAGAGAGTTATCATTTATAACTCTGCAGGTTTGTGAATGGCAGTGCCCCTGAGCTCCATTTTTCAACTGTGTTTTTTGGGAGCTGTCCGCAAAAGCACGGGATTGCCTCAGACCCTATTCAGGTTCCGGGGGGCAGGCTGAGCCTGTGGTTAATTCTTCTTCCTGATGGGAAAATAGAGTGACCTGTGCCTGTCCCAACACCTAGATCTAGTCTCTCATTGGTTGCCCCTCTTCCCTTTCATCCTCAGGACAAATTGCAAACTGTACGGAACAGGAGGTTAAAGGTGCTGATTCTCCAAGTAGGGAGATTTCTAGTAAAGTAGCTGGAATGGCGAACCCGAACACAAGGAAATGAGAAATGAGGTGCGTTTTAGAAACCTTTCAAAATCACACTGTGTACCATCTTCTGGGTTTCTCATGCATGTTTTCGATGTATGAATATGCCCTTGAACCTGGAGATTTCGGACCCATGGGATGGGTACCAGGCAGTGTTACTTTAAAGGGTCTGTGTTTGCTCACCCAACCTCACCCAACCTCTCAGCCCCAAGTGTGTCCACCCTTATGTCTCATCCAGCTGTGAGTCTAGATATGGTCAATCCAGGTTGCATCACAGCCCCTGAACGAATTTTGTAAGAATTTCTCTCTCTTTCACTGTCTTTGTTTTACGGGTTTTTAAAAGTAATTTATTTTTATAATGGGGTTTATCTGCTTTTAACGGCTGTGTTTATGCGGCTTTACACCCACTTGACTCACTTCCAGACAGATATCAATACATAGGTTTTAAGATTCTTACTAGTCACATATATTCTTGTGCGGTGAATAGGGGGTGTTGAGTCCAGTTCACTGAGCAAGGAGTAGGTCTTGTCTATTACATATTGGGTGTATGGAACGGTATCTGAGCGAATTTGAAACCCTTGTTTTATGCATCACCTCACCTCACCTTTCCCGTTAAGCAGCCATAGTGTGTTTTCTAAACGTGTGACTCTGTTCTGTTTTGTAATTCAGTTCAAGTGTAGCGGTTTTTACATTCCCTCTATAAGTGATAGCTTATGATAAGTGTCTTTTTCTGTGTGACTTATTTCACTTAGAATCGTCGTACCTAAATCCAATCATCTTGCTTCTCCTAGCCTTATGACATTGATTTCATGTCTGAGTGATATTCCATTGTACATAAGGACCACAACTTCTTTATCCATTTTTCTCTTTCCTGGGATATTTAAGGTGTCATGAAGTGGAGGTTCTTGTCAACAGAGCAGCCCTAAACTTTGGGGTGCCTGTGTCTTGCTGATTTTTAGTTTTCCCAATTTATACGCCCATGAGTGGACGTGCCCTATGCTCCCTAAGCTGTGTTTTCTCGATGTTTCAGGACACACCGTACACTTCTCCAGAGTGGCTGTTGGCAATTTACATCCCGCCCATCAGCGTAGCAAGGCTGCCATTTCTCCATGGCCTGTCCTGCATTTCTGGTTTTGACACTTTTTGCAGCATGGCCCTTTTGACCGATGGGAAGCGAGACTACTTTGTAGCGCTGATTTGCCTTTCCAGGTTGCTTGGTTGGCCAAAAAGGGCGTATGCGTTTTTTCCTGAATATATTCAGGAAAAAACGCATACGCCCTTTTTGGCCAAGGGCATCATTGTCGACGTTTTGCGACTTTTCATGTGCTTTAAAGGCGATTCGAATCTACCTCCCGAAACCTGTTTCCTGCAATTCTGCCTTGCTTTCAAATCCTCTTCGTTGCCTTCCCTCAATATATTTGTGGACGAGAGTTATCATTTATAACTCTGCGGGTTTGTGAATGGCAGTGTCCCTGGGCTCCATTTTTCAACTCGCTTTTTTGGGAGCTGGCCCTAAGAGCGTGGGATTGCCTCAGGCCCTATTCTGCTTCTGGGCGGCAGGCTGAGCCTGTGGTTAATTCTTCTTCCTGATGGGAAAATAGAGTGACCTGTGCCTGTCCCAACACCTAGATCTAGTCTCTCATTGGTTGGCCCTCTTCCCGTTCATCCTCAGGACAAATTGCAACCTGTAGGGAACAGGAGGTTAAAGGTGCTGATTCTCCAAGTAGGGAGATTGCTAGTAAAGTACCTGGAATGGCGAACCCGAGCACAAGGAGATGAGAAATGAGGTGTGTTTTAGAAACCTTTCAAAATCACACGGTGTACCATCTTCTGGGTTACTCATGTATGTTTTCGATGTAGGAAGATGCCCTTGAACCTGGAGATTTGGGACCCATGGGATGCGTACCACGCAGTATGACTTTAAAGGTTCTGCGTTTGCTCACCCAACCTCACCCAAACTCTCAGCCCCAAGACTGTCCACCCTTATGTCTTATCCAGCTGTATGTCTAGATATGGTCAATCCAGGTTGCATCCCAGCCCCAGACCGAATTTTGGAAGAATTTCTCTCTGTTTCACTGTCTTTGTTTTACGGGTTTTTAAAAGTAATTTATTTTTATAATGGGGTTTATCTGCTTTTAACGGCTGTGTTTATGCGGCTTTACACCCACTTGACTCACTTCCAGACAGATATCGATACATAGGTTTTAAGATTCTTACTAGTCACATATATTCTTGTGCGGTGAATAGGGGGTGTTGAGTCCAGTTCACTGAGCAAGGAGTAGGTCTTGTCTATTACATATTGGGTGTATGGAACGGTATCTGAGCGAATTTGAAACCCTTGTTTTATGCATCACCTCACCTCACCTTTCCCGTTAAGCAGCCATAGTGTGTTTTCTAAACGTGTGACTCTGTTCTGTTTTGTAATTCAGTTCAAGTGTAGCGGTTTTTACATTCCCTCTATAAGTGATAGCTTATGATAAGTGTCTTTTTCTGTGTGACTTATTTCACTTAGAATCGTCGTACCTAAATCCAATCATCTTGCTTCTCCTAGCCTTATGACATTGATTTCATGTCTGAGTGATATTCCATTGTACATAAGGACCACAACTTCTTTATCCATTTTTCTCTTTCCTGGGATATTTAAGGTGTCATGAAGTGGAGGTTCTTGTCAACAGAGCAGCCCTAAACTTTGGGGTGCCTGTGTCTTGCTGATTTTTAGTTTTCCCAATTTATACGCCCATGAGTGGACGTGCCCTATGCTCCCTAAGCTGTGTTTTTTCGATGTTTCAGGACACACAGTACACTTCTCCAGAGTGGCTGTTGGCAATTTACATCCCACCCATCAGCATAGCAAGGCTGCCATTTCTCCATGGCCTGTCCTGCATTTCTGGTTTTGACACTTTTTGCAGCATGGCCCTTTTGACCGATGGGAAGCGAGACTTCTTTGTAGCGCTGATTTGCCTTTCCAGGTTGCTTGGTTGGCCAAAAAGGGCGTATGCGTTTTTTCCTGAATATATTCAGGAAAAAACGCATACGCCCTTTTTGGCCAAGGGCATCATTGTCGAAGTTTTACCACTTTACATATGTTTAAAGGCGATTCGAATCTACCTCCTGAAACATGTTTCCTGCAATTCTGCCTTGCTTTCAAATCCTCTTCGTTGCCTTCCCTCAATATATTTGTGGAAGAGAGTTATCATTTATAACTCTGCGGGTTTGTGAATGGCAGTGCCCCTGAGCTCCATTTTTCAACTGTCTTTTTTGGGAGCTGTCCGCAAAAGCACGGGATTGCCTCAGACCCTATTCAGGTTCCGGGGGGCAGGCTGAGCCTGTGGTTAATTCTTCTTCCTGATGGGAAAATAGAGTGACCTGTGCCTGTCCCAACACCTAGATCTAGTCTCTCATTGGTTGCCCCTCTTCCCTTTCATCCTCAGGACAAATTGCAACCTGTACGGAACAGGAGGTTAAAGGTGCTGATTCTCCAAGTACTGAGATTTCTAGTAAAGTAGCTGGAATGGCGAACCCGAACACAAATAAATGAGAAATGAGGTGCGTTTTAGAAACCTTTCAAAATCACACAGTGTACCACCTTCTGGGTTTCTCATGCATGTTTTCGATATAGGAATATGCCCTTCAACCTGGAGATTTGGGACCCATGGGAAGTGTACCAGGCAGTATTACTTTAAAGGGTCTGTGTTTGCTCACCCAACCTCACCCAACCTCTCAGCCCCAAGTGTGTCCACCCTTATGTCTCATCCAGCTGTGCGTCTAGATATGGTCAATCCAGGTTGCATCACAGCCCCTGAACGAATTTTGTAAGAATTTCTCTCTCTTTCACTGTCTTTGTTTTACGGGTTTTTAAAAGTAATTTATTTTTATAATGGGGTTTAGCTGCTTTTCACGGCTGTGTTTATGCGGCTTTACACCCACTTGACTCTCTTCCAGACAGATATCAATACATAGGTTTTAAGATTCTTACTAGTCACATATATTCTTGTGCGGTGAATAGGGGGTGTTGAGTCCAGTTCAATGAGCAAGGAGTAGGTCTTATCTATTACATATTGGGTGTATGGAACGGTATCTGAGCCAATTTGAAACCCTTGTTTTATGCATCACCCCACCTCACCTTTCCCGTTAAGCAGCCATAGTGTGTTTTCTAAACGTGTGACTCTGTTCTGTTTTGTAATTCAGTTCAAGTGTAGCGGTTTTTACATTCCCTCTATAAGTGATACCTTATGATAAGTGTCTTTTTCTGTGTGACTTATTTCACTTAGAATCATTGTACCTAAATCCACTCATCTTGCTTTTTCTATCCTTATGACATTGATTTCATGTCTGAGTGATATTCCATTGTACATAAGGACCACAACTTCTTTATCCATTTTTCTCTTTCCTGGGATATTTAAGGTGTCATGAAGTGGAGGTTCTTGTCAACAGAGCAGCCCTAAACTTTGGGGTGCCTGTGTCTTGCTGATTTTTAGTTTTCCCAATTTATACGCCCATGAGTGGACGTGCCCTATGCTCCCTAAGCTGTGTTTTCTCGATGTTTCAGGACACACCGTACTCTTCTCCAGAGTGGCTGTTGGCAATTTACATCCCGCCCATCAGCATAGCAAGGCTGCCATTTCTCCATGGCCTGTCCTGCATTTCTGGTTTTGACACTTTTTGCAGCATGGCCCTTTTGACCGATGGGAAGCGAGACTACTTTGTAGCGCTGATTTGCCTTTCCAGGTTGCTTGGTTGGCCAAAAAGGGCGTATGCGTTTTTTCCTGAATATATTCAGGAAAAAACGCATACGCCCTTTTTGGCCAAGGGCATCATTGTCGACGTTTTGCGACTTTTCATGTGCTTTAAAGGCGATTCGAATCTACCTCCCGAAACCTGTTTCCTGCAATTCTGCCTTGCTTTCAAATCCTCTTCGTTGCCTTCCCTCAATATATTTGTGGACGAGAGTTATCATTTATAACTCTGAGGGTTTGTGAATGGCAGTGTCCCTGGGCTCCATTTTTCAACTCGCTTTTTTGGGAGCTGGCCCTAAGAGCGTGGGATTGCCTCAGGCCCTATTCTGCTTCTGGGCGGCAGCCTGAGCCTGTGGTTAATTCTTCTTCCTGATGGGAAAATAGAGTGACCTGTGCCTGTCCCAACACCTAGATCTAGTCTCTCATTGGTTGGCCCTCTTCCCGTTCATCCTCAGGACAAATTGCAACCTGTAGGGAACAGGAGGTTAAAGGTGCTGATTCTCCAAGTAGGGAGATTGCTAGTAAAGTACCTGGAATGGCGAACTCGAGCACAAGGAGATGAGAAATGAGGTGCGTTTTAGAAACCTTTCAAAATCACACGGTGTACCATCTTCTGGGTTACTCATGTATGTTTTCGATGTAGGAAGATGCCCTTGAACCTGGAGATTTGGGACCCATGGGATGCGTACCACGCAGTATTACTTTAAAGGTTCTGCGTTTGCTCACCCAACCTCACCCAAACTCTCAGCCCCAAGAGTGTCCACCCTTATGTCTCATCCAGCTGTATGTCTAGATATGGTCAATCCAGGTTGCATCCCAGCCCCAGACCGAATTTTGGAAGAATTCCTCTCTGTTTCACTGTCTTTGTTTTACGGGTTTTTAAAAGTAATTTATTTTTATAATGGGGTTTATCTGCTTTTAACGGCTGTGTTTATGCGGCTTTACACCCACTTGACTCACTTCCAGACAGATATCAATACATAGGTTTTAAGATTCTTACTAGTCACATATATTCTTGTGCGGTGAATAGGGGGTGTTGAGTCCAGTTCACTGAGCAAGGAGTAGGTCTTGTCTATTACATATTGGGTGTATGGAACGGTATCTGAGCGAATTTGAAACCCTTGTTTTATGCATCACCTCACCTCACCTTTCCCGTTAAGCAGCCATAGTGTGTTTTCTAAAAGTGTGACTCTGTTCTGTTTTGTAATTCAGTTCAAGTGTAGCGGTTTTTACATTCCCTCTATAAGTGATAGCTTATGATAAGTGTCTTTTTCTGTGTGACTTATTTCACTTAGAATCGTCGTACCTAAATCCAATCATCTTGCTTCTCCTAGCCTTATGACATTGATTTCATGTCTGAGTGATATTCCATTGTACATAAGGACCACAACTTCTTTATCCATTTTTCTCTTTCCTGGGATATTTAAGGTGTCATGAAGTGGAGGTTCTTGTCAACAGAGCAGCCCTAAACTTTGGGGTGCCTGTGTCTTGCTGATTTTTAGTTTTCCCAATTTATACGCCCATGAGTGGACGTGCCCTATGCTCCCTAAGCTGTGTTTTTTCGATGTTTCAGGACACACCGTACTCTTCTCCAGAGTGGCTGTTGGCAATTTACATCCCACCCATCAGCGTAGCAAGGCTGCCATTTCTCCATGGCCTGTCCTGCATTTCTGGTTTTGACACTTTTTGCAGCATGGCCCTTTTGACCGATGGGAAGCGAGAGTTCTTTGTAGCGCTGATTTGCCTTTCCAGGTTGCTTGGTTGGCCAAAAAGGGCGTATGCGTTTTTTCCTGAATATATTCAGGAAAAAACGCATACGCCCTTTTTGGCCAAGGGCATCATTGTCGAAGTTTTACCACTTTACATATGTTTAAAGGCGATTCGAATCTACCTCCTGAAACATGTTTCCTGCAATTCTGCCTTGCTTCCAAATCCTCTTCGTTGCCTTCCCTCAATATATTTGTGGAAGAGAGTTATCATTTATACCTCTGCGGGTTTGTGAATGGCAGTGCCCCTGAGCTCCATTTTTCAACTGTCTTTTTTGGGAGCTGTCCGCAAAAGCACGGGATTGCCTCAGACCCTATTCAGGTTCCGGGGGGCAGGCTGAGCCTGTGGTTAATTCTTCTTCCTGATGGGAAAATAGAGTGACCTGTGCCTGTCCCAACACCTAGATCTAGTCTCTCATTGGTTGCCCCTCTTCCCTTTCATCCTCAGGACAAATTGCAAACTGTACGGAACAGGAGGTTAAAGGTGCTGATTCTCCAAGTAGGGAGATTTCTAGTAAAGTAGCTGGAATGGCGAACCCGAACACAAGGAAATGAGAAATGAGGTGCGTTTTAGAAACCTTTCAAAATCACACTGTGTACCATCTTCTGGGTTTCTCATGCATGTTTTCGATGTATGAATATGCCCTTGAACCTGGAGATTTCGGACCCATGGGATGGGTACCAGGCAGTGTTACTTTAAAGGGTCTGTGTTTGCTCACCCAACCTCACCCAACCTCTCAGCCCCAAGTGTGTCCACCCTTATGTCTCATCCAGCTGTGGGTCTAGATATGGTCAATCCAGGTTGCATCACAGCCCCTGAACGAATTTTGTAAGAATTTCTCTCTCTTTCACTGTCTTTGTTTTACGGGTTTTTAAAAGTAATTTATTTTTATAATGGGGTTTATCTGCTTTTAACGGCTGTGTTTATGCGGCTTTACACCCACTTGACTCACTTCCAGACAGATATCAATACATAGGTTTTAAGATTCTTACTAGTCACATATATTCTTGTGCGGTGAATAGGGGGTGTTGAGTCCAGTTCACTGAGCAAGGAGTAGGTCTTGTCTATTACATATTGGGTGTATGGAACGGTATCTGAGCGAATTTGAAACCCTTGTTTTATGCATCACCTCACCTCACCTTTCCCGTTAAGCAGCCATAGTGTGTTTTCTAAACGTGTGACTCTGTTCTGTTTTGTAATTCAGTTCAAGTGTAGCGGTTTTTACATTCCCTCTATAAGTGATAGCTTATGATAAGTGTCTTTTTCTGTGTGACTTATTTCACTTAGAATCGTCGTACCTAAATCCAATCATCTTGCTTCTCCTAGCCTTATGACATTGATTTCATGTCTGAGTGATATTCCATTGTACATAAGGACCACAACTTCTTTATCCATTTTTCTCTTTCCTGGGATATTTAAGGTGTCATGAAGTGGAGGTTCTTGTCAACAGAGCAGCCCTAAACTTTGGGGTGCCTGTGTCTTGCTGATTTTTAGTTTTCCCAATTTATACGCCCATGAGTGGACGTGCCCTATGCTCCCTAAGCTGTGTTTTCTCGATGTTTCAGGACACACCGTACACTTCTCCAGAGTGGCTGTTGGCAATTTACATCCCGCCCATCAGCGTAGCAAGGCTGCCATTTCTCCATGGCCTGTCCTGCATTTCTGGTTTTGACACTTTTTGCAGCATGGCCCTTTTGACCGATGGGAAGCGAGACTACTTTGTAGCGCTGATTTGCCTTTCCAGGTTGCTTGGTTGGCCAAAAAGGGCGTATGCGTTTTTTCCTGAATATATTCAGGAAAAAACGCATACGCCCTTTTTGGCCAAGGGCATCATTGTCGACGTTTTGCGACTTTTCATGTGCTTTAAAGGCGATTCGAATCTACCTCCCGAAACCTGTTTCCTGCAATTCTGCCTTGCTTTCAAATCCTCTTCGTTGCCTTCCCTCAATATATTTGTGGACGAGAGTTATCATTTATAACTCTGCGGGTTTGTGAATGGCAGTGTCCCTGGGCTCCATTTTTCAACTCGCTTTTTTGGGAGCTGGCCCTAAGAGCGTGGGATTGCCTCAGGCCCTATTCTGCTTCTGGGCGGCAGGCTGAGCCTGTGGTTAATTCTTCTTCCTGATGGGAAAATAGAGTGACCTGTGCCTGTCCCAACACCTAGATCTAGTCTCTCATTGGTTGGCCCTCTTCCCGTTCATCCTCAGGACAAATTGCAACCTGTAGGGAACAGGAGGTTAAAGGTGCTGATTCTCCAAGTAGGGAGATTGCTAGTAAAGTACCTGGAATGGCGAACCCGAGCACAAGGAGATGAGAAATGAGGTGTGTTTTAGAAACCTTTGAAAATCACACGGTGTACCATCTTCTGGGTTACTCATGTATGTTTTCGATGTAGGAAGATGCCCTTGAACCTGGAGATTTGGGACCCATGGGATGCGTACCACGCAGTATTACTTTAAAGGTTCTGCGTTTGCTCACCCAACCTCACCCAAACTCTCAGCCCCAAGACTGTCCACCCTTATGTCTTATCCAGCTGTATGTCTAGATATGGTCAATCCAGGTTGCATCCCAGCCCCAGACCGAATTTTGGAAGAATTTCTCTCTGTTTCACTGTCTTTGTTTTACGGGTTTTTAAAAGTAATTTATTTTTATAATGGGGTTTATCTGCTTTTAACGGCTGTGTTTATGCGGCTTTACACCCACTTGACTCACTTCCAGACAGATATCGATACATAGGTTTTAAGATTCTTACTAGTCACATATATTCTTGTGCGGTGAATAGGGGGTGTTGAGTCCAGTTCACTGAGCAAGGAGTAGGTCTTGTCTATTACATATTGGGTGTATGGAACGGTATCTGAGCGAATTTGAAACCCTTGTTTTATGCATCACCTCACCTCACCTTTCCCGTTAAGCAGCCATAGTGTGTTTTCTAAACGTGTGACTCTGTTCTGTTTTGTAATTCAGTTCAAGTGTAGCGGTTTTTACATTCCCTCTATAAGTGATAGCTTATGATAAGTGTCTTTTTCTGTGTGACTTATTTCACTTAGAATCGTCGTACCTAAATCCAATCATCTTGCTTCTCCTAGCCTTATGACATTGATTTCATGTCTGAGTGATATTCCATTGTACATAAGGACCACAACTTCTTTATCCATTTTTCTCTTTCCTGGGATATTTAAGGTGTCATGAAGTGGAGGTTCTTGTCAACAGAGCAGCCCTAAACTTTGGGGTGCCTGTGTCTTGCTGATTTTTAGTTTTCCCAATTTATACGCCCATGAGTGGACGTGCCCTATGCTCCCTAAGCTGTGTTTTCTCGATGTTTCAGGACACACCGTACACTTCTCCAGAGTGGCTGTTGGCAATTTACATCCCGCCCATCAGCGTAGCAAGGCTGCCATTTCTCCATGGCCTGTCCTGCATTTCTGGTTTTGACACTTTTTGCAGCATGGCCCTTTTGACCGATGGGAAGCGAGACTACTTTGTAGCGCTGATTTGCCTTTCCAGGTTGCTTGGTTGGCCAAAAAGGGCGTATGCGTTTTTTCCTGAATATATTCAGGAAAAAACGCATACGCCCTTTTTGGCCAAGGGCATCATTGTCGACGTTTTGCGACTTTTCATGTGCTTTAAAGGCGATTCGAATCTACCTCCCGAAACCTGTTTCCTGCAATTCTGCCTTGCTTTCAAATCCTCTTCGTTGCCTTCCCTCAATATATTTGTGGACGAGAGTTATCATTTATAACTCTGCGGGTTTGTGAATGGCAGTGTCCCTGGGCTCCATTTTTCAACTCGCTTTTTTGGGAGCTGGCCCTAAGAGCGTGGGATTGCCTCAGGCCCTATTCTGCTTCTGGGCGGCAGGCTGAGCCTGTGGTTAATTCTTCTTCCTGATGGGAAAATAGAGTGACCTGTGCCTGTCCCAACACCTAGATCTAGTCTCTCATTGGTTGGCCCTCTTCCCGTTCATCCTCAGGACAAATTGCAACCTGTAGGGAACAGGAGGTTAAAGGTGCTGATTCTCCAAGTAGGGAGATTGCTAGTAAAGTACCTGGAATGGCGAACCCGAGCACAAGGAGATGAGAAATGAGGTGTGTTTTAGAAACCTTTCAAAATCACACGGTGTACCATCTTCTGGGTTACTCATGTATGTTTTCGATGTAGGAAGATGCCCTTGAACCTGGAGATTTGGGACCCATGGGATGCGTACCACGCAGTAGTACTTTAAAGGTTCTGCGTTTGCTCACCCAACCTCACCCAAACTCTCAGCCCCAAGACTGTCCACCCTTATGTCTTATCCAGCTGTATGTCTAGATATGGTCAATCCAGGTTGCATCCCAGCCCCAGACCGAATTTTGGAAGAATTCCTCTCTGTTTCACTGTCTTTGTTTTACGGGTTTTTAAAAGTAATTTATTTTTATAATGGGGTTTATCTGCTTTTAACGGCTGTGTTTATGCGGCTTTACACCCACTTGACTCACTTCCAGACAGATATCGATACATAGGTTTTAAGATTCTTACTAGTCACATATATTCTTGTGCGGTGAATAGGGGGTGTTGAGTCCAGTTCACTGAGCAAGGAGTAGGTCTTGTCTATTACATATTGGGTGTATGGAACGGTATCTGAGCGAATTTGAAACCCTTGTTTTATGCATCACCTCACCTCACCTTTCCCGTTAAGCAGCCATAGTGTGTTTTCTAAACGTGTGACTCTGTTCTGTTTTGTAATTCAGTTCAAGTGTAGCGGTTTTTACATTCCCTCTATAAGTGATAGCTTATGATAAGTGTCTTTTTCTGTGTGACTTATTTCACTTAGAATCGTCGTACCTAAATCCAATCATCTTGCTTCTCCTAGCCTTATGACATTGATTTCATGTCTGAGTGATATTCCATTGTACATAAGGACCACAACTTCTTTATCCATTTTTCTCTTTCCTGGGATATTTAAGGTGTCATGAAGTGGAGGTTCTTGTCAACAGAGCAGCCCTAAACTTTGGGGTGCCTGTGTCTTGCTGATTTTTAGTTTTCCCAATTTATACGCCCATGAGTGGACGTGCCCTATGCTCCCTAAGCTGTGTTTTTTCGATGTTTCAGGACACACAGTACACTTCTCCAGAGTGGCTGTTGGCAATTTACATCCCACCCATCAGCATAGCAAGGCTGCCATTTCTCCATGGCCTGTCCTGCATTTCTGGTTTTGACACTTTTTGCAGCATGGCCCTTTTGACCGATGGGAAGCGAGACTTCTTTGTAGCGCTGATTTGCCTTTCCAGGTTGCTTGGTTGGCCAAAAAGGGCGTATGCGTTTTTTCCTGAATATATTCAGGAAAAAACGCATACGCCCTTTTTGGCCAAGGGCATCATTGTCGAAGTTTTACCACTTTACATATGTTTAAAGGCGATTCGAATCTACCTCCTGAAACATGTTTCCTGCAATTCTGCCTTGCTTCCAAATCCTCTTCGTTGCCTTCCCTCAATATATTTGTGGAAGAGAGTTATCATTTATACCTCTGCGGGTTTGTGAATGGCAGTGCCCCTGAGCTCCATTTTTCAACTGTCTTTTTTCGGAGCTGTCCGCAAAAGCACGGGATTGCCTCAGACCCTATTCAGGTTCCGGGGGGCAGGCTGAGCCTGTGGTTAATTCTTCTTCCTGATGGGAAAATAGAGTGACCTGTGCCTGTCCCAACACCTAGATCTAGTCTCTCATTGGTTGCCCCTCTTCCCTTTCATCCTCAGGACAAATTGCAACCTGTACGGAACAGGAGGTTAAAGGTGCTGATTCTCCAAGTACTGAGATTTCTAGTAAAGTAGCTGGAATGGCGAACCCGAACACAAATAAATGAGAAATGAGGTGCGTTTTAGAAACCTTTCAAAATCACACAGTGTACCACCTTCTGGGTTTCTCATGCATGTTTTCGATATAGGAATATGCCCTTCAACCTGGAGATTTGGGACCCATGGGAAGTGTACCAGGCAGTATTACTTTAAAGGGTCTGTGTTTGCTCACCCAACCTCTCAGCCCCAAGTGTGTCCACCCTTATGTCTCATCCAGCTGTGCGTCTAGATATGGTCAATCCAGGTTGCATCACAGCCCCTGAACGAATTTTGTAAGAATTTCTCTCTCTTTCACTGTCTTTGTTTTACGGGTTTTTAAAAGTAATTTATTTTTATAATGGGGTTTAGCTGCTTTTCACGGCTGTGTTTATGCGGCTTTACACCCACTTGACTCTCTTCCAGACAGATATCAATACATAGGTTTTAAGATTCTTACTAGTCACATATATTCTTGTGCGGTGAATAGGGGGTGTTGAGTCCAGTTCAATGAGCAAGGAGTAGGTCTTATCTATTACATATTGGGTGTATGGAACGGTATCTGAGCCAATTTGAAACCCTTGTTTTATGCATCACCCCACCTCACCTTTCCCGTTAAGCAGCCATAGTGTGTTTTCTAAACGTGTGACTCTGTTCTGTTTTGTAATTCAGTTCAAGTGTAGCGGTTTTTACATTCCCTCTATAAGTGATACCTTATGATAAGTGTCTTTTTCTGTGTGACTTATTTCACTTAGAATCATTGTACCTAAGTCCACTCATCTTGCTTTTTCTATCCTTATGACATTGATTTCATGTCTGAGTGATATTCCATTGTACATAAGGACCACAACTTCTTTATCCATTTTTCTCTTTCCTGGGATATTTAAGGTGTCATGAAGTGGAGGTTCTTGTCAACAGAGCAGCCCTAAACTTTGGGGTGCCTGTGTCTTGCTGATTTTTAGTTTTCCCAATTTATACGCCCATGAGTGGACGTGCCCTATGCTCCCTAAGCTGTGTTTTCTCGATGTTTCAGGACACACCGTACTCTTCTCCAGAGTGGCTGTTGGCAATTTACATCCCGCCCATCAGCATAGCAAGGCTGCCATTTCTCCATGGCCTGTCCTGCATTTCTGGTTTTGACACATTTTGCAGCATGGCCCTTTTGACCGATGGGAAGCGAGACTACTTTGTAGCGCTGATTTGCCTTTCCAGGTTGCTTGGTTGGCCAAAAAGGGCGTATGCGTTTTTTCCTGAATATATTCAGGAAAAAACGCATACGCCCTTTTTGGCCAAGGGCATCATTGTCGACGTTTTGCGACTTTTCATGTGCTTTAAAGGCGATTCGAATCTACCTCCCGAAACCTGTTTCCTGCAATTCTGCCTTGCTTTCAAATCCTCTTCGTTGCCTTCCCTCAATATATTTGTGGACGAGAGTTATCATTTATAACTCTGAGGGTTTGTGAATGGCAGTGTCCCTGGGCTCCATTTTTCAACTCGCTTTTTTGGGAGCTGGCCCTAAGAGCGTGGGATTGCCTCAGGCCCTATTCTGCTTCTGGGCGGCAGCCTGAGCCTGTGGTTAATTCTTCTTCCTGATGGGAAAATAGAGTGACCTGTGCCTGTCCCAACACCTAGATCTAGTCTCTCATTGGTTGGCCCTCTTCCCGTTCATCCTCAGGACAAATTGCAACCTGTAGGGAACAGGAGGTTAAAGGTGCTGATTCTCCAAGTAGGGAGATTGCTAGTAAAGTACCTGGAATGGCGAACTCGAGCACAAGGAGATGAGAAATGAGGTGCGTTTTAGAAACCTTTCAAAATCACACGGTGTACCATCTTCTGGGTTACTCATGTATGTTTTCGATGTAGGAAGATGCCCTTGAACCTGGAGATTTGGGACCCATGGGATGCGTACCACGCAGTATTACTTTAAAGGTTCTGCGTTTGCTCACCCAACCTCACCCAAACTCTCAGCCCCAAGAGTGTCCACCCTTATGTCTCATCCAGCTGTATGTCTAGATATGGTCAATCCAGGTTGCATCCCAGCCCCAGACCGAATTTTGGAAGAATTCCTCTCTGTTTCACTGTCTTTGTTTTACGGGTTTTTAAAAGTAATTTATTTTTATAATGGGGTTTATCTGCTTTTAACGGCTGTGTTTATGCGGCTTTACACCCACTTGACTCACTTCCAGACAGATATCAATACATAGGTTTTAAGATTCTTACTAGTCACATATATTCTTGTGCGGTGAATAGGGGGTGTTGAGTCCAGTTCACTGAGCAAGGAGTAGGTCTTGTCTATTACATATTGGGTGTATGGAACGGTATCTGAGCGAATTTGAAACCCTTGTTTTATGCATCACCTCACCTCACCTTTCCCGTTAAGCAGCCATAGTGTGTTTTTTAAAAGTGTGACTCTGTTCTGTTTTGTAATTCAGTTCAAGTGTAGCGGTTTTTACATTCCCTCTATAAGTGATAGCTTATGATAAGTGTCTTTTTCTGTGTGACTTATTTCACTTAGAATCGTCGTACCTAAATCCAATCATCTTGCTTCTCCTAGCCTTATGACATTGATTTCATGTCTGAGTGATATTCCATTGTACATAAGGACCACAACTTCTTTATCCATTTTTCTCTTTCCTGGGATATTTAAGGTGTCATGAAGTGGAGGTTCTTGTCAACAGAGCAGCCCTAAACTTTGGGGTGCCTGTGTCTTGCTGATTTTTAGTTTTCCCAATTTATACGCCCATGAGTGGACGTGCCCTATGCTCCCTAAGCTGTGTTTTTTCGATGTTTCAGGACACACCGTACTCTTCTCCAGAGTGGCTGTTGGCAATTTACATCCCACCCATCAGCGTAGCAAGGCTGCCATTTCTCCATGGCCTGTCCTGCATTTCTGGTTTTGACACTTTTTGCAGCATGGCCCTTTTGACCGATGGGAAGCGAGAGTTCTTTGTAGCGCTGATTTGCCTTTCCAGGTTGCTTGGTTGGCCAAAAAGGGCGTATGCGTTTTTTCCTGAATATATTCAGGAAAAAACGCATACGCCCTTTTTGGCCAAGGGCATCATTGTCGAAGTTTTACCACTTTACATATGTTTAAAGGCGATTCGAATCTACCTCCTGAAACATGTTTCCTGCAATTCTGCCTTGCTTCCAAATCCTCTTCGTTGCCTTCCCTCAATATATTTGTGGAAGAGAGTTATCATTTATACCTCTGCGGGTTTGTGAATGGCAGTGCCCCTGAGCTCCATTTTTCAACTGTCTTTTTTGGGAGCTGTCCGCAAAAGCACGGGATTGCCTCAGACCCTATTCAGGTTCCGGGGGGCAGGCTGAGCCTGTGGTTAATTCTTCTTCCTGATGGGAAAATAGAGTGACCTGTGCCTGTCCCAACACCTAGATCTAGTCTCTCATTGGTTGCCCCTCTTCCCTTTCATCCTCAGGACAAATTGCAAACTGTACGGAACAGGAGGTTAAAGGTGCTGATTCTCCAAGTAGGGAGATTTCTAGTAAAGTAGCTGGAATGGCGAACCCGAACACAAGGAAATGAGAAATGAGGTGCGTTTTAGAAACCTTTCAAAATCACACTGTGTACCATCTTCTGGGTTTCTCATGCATGTTTTCGATGTATGAATATGCCCTTGAACCTGGAGATTTCGGACCCATGGGATGGGTACCAGGCAGTGTTACTTTAAAGGGTCTGTGTTTGCTCTCCCAACCTCACCCAACCTCTCAGCCCCAAGTGTGTCCACCCTTATGTCTCATCCAGCTGTGGGTCTAGATATGGTCAATCCAGGTTGCATCACAGCCCCTGAACGAATTTTGTAAGAATTTCTCTCTCTTTCACTGTCTTTGTTTTACGGGTTTTTAAAAGTAATTTATTTTTATAATGGGGTTTATCTGCTTTTAACGGCTGTGTTT
The DNA here is from genome assembly GCF_028021215.1 of Eschrichtius robustus. Classification (NCBI taxonomy): domain Eukaryota; kingdom Metazoa; phylum Chordata; class Mammalia; order Artiodactyla; family Eschrichtiidae; genus Eschrichtius; species Eschrichtius robustus. Next base: position 344,012 of record NW_027175340.1, read on the forward strand.
ATGCGGCTTTACACCCACTTGACTCACTTCCAGACAGATATCAATACATAGGTTTTAAGATTCTTACTAGTCACATATATTCTTGTGCGGTGAATAGGGGGTGTTGAGTCCAGTTCACTGAGCAAGGAGTAGGTCTTGTCTATTACATATTGGGTGTATGGAACGGTATCTGAGCGAATTTGAAACCCTTGTTTTATGCATCACCTCACCTCACCTTTCCCGTTAAGCAGCCATAGTGTGTTTTCTAAACGTGTGACTCTGTTCTGTTTTGTAATTCAGTTCAAGTGTAGCGGTTTTTACATTCCCTCTATAAGTGATAGCTTATGATAAGTGTCTTTTTCTGTGTGACTTATTTCACTTAGAATCGTCGTACCTAAATCCAATCATCTTGCTTCTCCTAGCCTTATGACATTGATTTCATGTCTGAGTGATATTCCATTGTACATAAGGACCACAACTTCTTTATCCATTTTTCTCTTTCCTGGGATATTTAAGGTGTCATGAAGTGGAGGTTCTTGTCAACAGAGCAGCCCTAAACTTTGGGGTGCCTGTGTCTTGCTGATTTTTAGTTTTCCCAATTTATACGCCCATGAGTGGACGTGCCCTATGCTCCCTAAGCTGTGTTTTCTCGATGTTTCAGGACACACCGTACACTTCTCCAGAGTGGCTGTTGGCAATTTACATCCCGCCCATCAGCGTAGCAAGGCTGCCATTTCTCCATGGCCTGTCCTGCATTTCTGGTTTTGACACTTTTTGCAGCATGGCCCTTTTGACCGATGGGAAGCGAGACTACTTTGTAGCGCTGATTTGCCTTTCCAGGTTGCTTGGTTGGCCAAAAAGGGCGTATGCGTTTTTTCCTGAATATATTCAGGAAAAAACGCATACGCCCTTTTTGGCCAAGGGCATCATTGTCGACGTTTTGCGACTTTTCATGTGCTTTAAAGGCGATTCGAATCTACCTCCCGAAACCTGTTTCCTGCAATTCTGCCTTGCTTTCAAATCCTCTTCGTTGCCTTCCCTCAATATATTTGTGGACGAGAGTTATCATTTATAACTCTGCGGGTTTGTGAATGGCAGTGTCCCTGGGCTCCATTTTTCAACTCGCTTTTTTGGGAGCTGGCCCTAAGAGCGTGGGATTGCCTCAGGCCCTATTCTGCTTCTGGGCGGCAGGCTGAGCCTGTGGTTAATTCTTCTTCCTGATGGGAAAATAGAGTGACCTGTGCCTGTCCCAACACCTAGATCTAGTCTCTCATTGGTTGGCCCTCTTCCCGTTCATCCTCAGGACAAATTGCAACCTGTAGGGAACAGGAGGTTAAAGGTGCTGATTCTCCAAGTAGGGAGATTGCTAGTAAAGTACCTGGAATGGCGAACCCGAGCACAAGGAGATGAGAAATGAGGTGTGTTTTAGAAACCTTTCAAAATCACACGGTGTACCATCTTCTGGGTTACTCATGTATGTTTTCGATGTAGGAAGATGCCCTTGAACCTGGAGATTTGGGACCCATGGGATGCGTACCACGCAGTAGTACTTTAAAGGTTCTGCGTTTGCTCACCCAACCTCACCCAAACTCTCAGCCCCAAGACTGTCCACCCTTATGTCTTATCCAGCTGTATGTCTAGATATGGTCACTCCAGGTTGCATCCCAGCCCCAGACCGAATTTTGGAAGAATTTCTCTCTGTTTCACTGTCTTTGTTTTACGGGTTTTTAAAAGTAATTTATTTTTATAATGGGGTTTATCTGCTTTTAACGGCTGTGTTTATGCGGCTTTACACCCACTTGACTCACTTCCAGACAGATATCGATACATAGGTTTTAAGATTCTTACTAGTCACATATATTCTTGTGCGGTGAATAGGGGGTGTTGAGTCCAGTTCACTGAGCAAGGAGTAGGTCTTGTCTATTACATATTGGGTGTATGGAACGGTATCTGAGCGAATTTGAAACCCTTGTTTTATGCATCACCTCACCTCACCTTTCCCGTTAAGCAGCCACAGTGTGTTTTTTAAAAGTGTGACTCTGTTCTGTTTCGTAATTCAGTTCAAGTGTAGCGGTTTTTACATTCCCTCTATAAGTGATAGCTTATGATAAGTGTCTTTTTCTGTGTGACTTATTTCACTTAGAATCGTCGTACCTAAATCCAATCATCTTGCTTCTCCTAGCCTTATGACATTGATTTCATGTCTGAGTGATATTCCATTGTACATAAGGACCACAACTTCTTTATCCATTTTTCTCTTTCCTGGGATATTTAAGGTGTCATGAAGTGGAGGTTCTTGTCAACAGAGCAGCCCTAAACTTTGGGGTGCCTGTGTCTTGCTGATTTTTAGTTTTCCCAATTTATACGCCCATGAGTGGACGTGCCCTATGCTCCCTAAGCTGTGTTTTTTCGATGTTTCAGGACACACCGTACTCTTCTCCAGAGTGGCTGTTGGCAATTTACATCCCACCCATCAGCGTAGCAAGGCTGCCATTTCTCCATGGCCTGTCCTGCATTTCTGGTTTTGACACTTTTTGCAGCATGGCCCTTTTGACCGATGGGAAGCGAGAGTTCTTTGTAGCGCTGATTTGCCTTTCCAGGTTGCTTGGTTGGCCAAAAAGGGCGTATGCGTTTTTTCCTGAATATATTCAGGAAAAAACGCATACGCCCTTTTTGGCCAAGGGCATCATTGTCGAAGTTTTACCACTTTACATATGTTTAAAGGCGATTCGAATCTACCTCCTGAAACATGTTTCCTGCAATTCTGCCTTGCTTCCAAATCCTCTTCGTTGCCTTCCCTCAATATATTTGTGGAAGAGAGTTATCATTTATACCTCTGCGGGTTTGTGAATGGCAGTGCCCCTGAGCTCCATTTTTCAACTGTCTTTTTTCGGAGCTGTCCGCAAAAGCACGGGATTGCCTCAGACCCTATTCAGGTTCCGGGGGGCAGGCTGAGCCTGTGGTTAATTCTTCTTCCTGATGGGAAAATAGAGTGACCTGTGCCTGTCCCAACACCTAGATCTAGTCTCTCATTGGTTGCCCCTCTTCCCTTTCATCCTCAGGACAAATTGCAAACTGTACGGAACAGGAGGTTAAAGGTGCTGATTCTCCAAGTAGGGAGATTTCTAGTAAAGTAGCTGGAATGGCGAACCCGAACACAAGGAAATGAGAAATGAGGTGCGTTTTAGAAACCTTTCAAAATCACACTGTGTACCATCTTCTGGGTTTCTCATGCATGTTTTCGATGTATGAATATGCCCTTGAACCTGGAGATTTCGGACCCATGGGATGGGTACCAGGCAGTGTTACTTTAAAGGGTCTGTGTTTGCTCTCCCAACCTCACCCAACCTCTCAGCCCCAAGTGTGTCCACCCTTATGTCTCATCCAGCTGTGGGTCTAGATATGGTCAATCCAGGTTGCATCACAGCCCCTGAACGAATTTTGTAAGAATTTCTCTCTCTTTCACTGTCTTTGTTTTACGGGTTTTTAAAAGTAATTTATTTTTATAATGGGGTTTATCTGCTTTTAACGGCTGTGTTTATGCGGCTTTACACCCACTTGACTCACTTCCAGACAGATATCAATACATAGGTTTTAAGATTCTTACTAGTCACATATATTCTTGTGCGGTGAATAGGGGGTGTTGAGTCCAGTTCACTGAGCAAGGAGTAGGTCTTGTCTATTACATATTGGGTGTATGGAACGGTATCTGAGCGAATTTGAAACCCTTGTTTTATGCATCACCTCACCTCACCTTTCCCGTTAAGCAGCCATAGTGTGTTTTCTAAACGTGTGACTCTGTTCTGTTTTGTAATTCAGTTCAAGTGTAGCGGTTTTTACATTCCCTCTATAAGTGATAGCTTATGATAAGTGTCTTTTTCTGTGTGACTTATTTCACTTAGAATCGTCGTACCTAAATCCAATCATCTTGCTTCTCCTAGCCTTATGACATTGATTTCATGTCTGAGTGATATTCCATTGTACATAAGGACCACAACTTCTTTATCCATTTTTCTCTTTCCTGGGATATTTAAGGTGTCATGAAGTGGAGGTTCTTGTCAACAGAGCAGCCCTAAACTTTGGGGTGCCTGTGTCTTGCTGATTTTTAGTTTTCCCAATTTATACGCCCATGAGTGGACGTGCCCTATGCTCCCTAAGCTGTGTTTTCTCGATGTTTCAGGACACACCGTACACTTCTCCAGAGTGGCTGTTGGCAATTTACATCCCGCCCATCAGCGTAGCAAGGCTGCCATTTCTCCATGGCCTGTCCTGCATTTCTGGTTTTGACACTTTTTGCAGCATGGCCCTTTTGACCGATGGGAAGCGAGACTACTTTGTAGCGCTGATTTGCCTTTCCAGGTTGCTTGGTTGGCCAAAAAGGGCGTATGCGTTTTTTCCTGAATATATTCAGGAAAAAACGCATACGCCCTTTTTGGCCAAGGGCATCATTGTCGACGTTTTGCGACTTTTCATGTGCTTTAAAGGCGATTCGAATCTACCTCCCGAAACCTGTTTCCTGCAATTCTGCCTTGCTTTCAAATCCTCTTCGTTGCCTTCCCTCAATATATTTGTGGACGAGAGTTATCATTTATAACTCTGCGGGTTTGTGAATGGCAGTGTCCCTGGGCTCCATTTTTCAACTCGCTTTTTTGGGAGCTGGCCCTAAGAGCGTGGGATTGCCTCAGGCCCTATTCTGCTTCTGGGCGGCAGGCTGAGCCTGTGGTTAATTCTTCTTCCTGATGGGAAAATAGAGTGACCTGTGCCTGTCCCAACACCTAGATCTAGTCTCTCATTGGTTGGCCCTCTTCCCGTTCATCCTCAGGACAAATTGCAACCTGTAGGGAACAGGAGGTTAAAGGTGCTGATTCTCCAAGTAGGGAGATTGCTAGTAAAGTACCTGGAATGGCGAACCCGAGCACAAGGAGATGAGAAATGAGGTGTGTTTTAGAAACCTTTCAAAATCACACGGTGTACCATCTTCTGGGTTACTCATGTATGTTTTCGATGTAGGAAGATGCCCTTGAACCTGGAGATTTGGGACCCATGGGATGCGTACCACGCAGTAGTACTTTAAAGGTTCTGCGTTTGCTCACCCAACCTCACCCAAACTCTCAGCCCCAAGACTGTCCACCCTTATGTCTTATCCAGCTGTATGTCTAGATATGGTCAATCCAGGTTGCATCCCAGCCCCAGACCGAATTTTGGAAGAATTTCTCTCTGTTTCACTGTCTTTGTTTTACGGGTTTTTAAAAGTAATTTATTTTTATAATGGGGTTTATCTGCTTTTAACGGCTGTGTTTATGCGGCTTTACACCCACTTGACTCACTTCCAGACAGATATCGATACATAGGTTTTAAGATTCTTACTAGTCACATATATTCTTGTGCGGTGAATAGGGGGTGTTGAGTCCAGTTCACTGAGCAAGGAGTAGGTCTTGTCTATTACATATTGGGTGTATGGAACGGTATCTGAGCGAATTTGAAACCCTTGTTTTATGCATCACCTCACCTCACCTTTCCCGTTAAGCAGCCATAGTGTGTTTTCTAAACGTGTGACTCTGTTCTGTTTTGTAATTCAGTTCAAGTGTAGCGGTTTTTACATTCCCTCTATAAGTGATAGCTTATGATAAGTGTCTTTTTCTGTGTGACTTATTTCACTTAGAATCGTCGTACCTAAATCCAATCATCTTGCTTCTCCTAGCCTTATGACATTGATTTCATGTCTGAGTGATATTCCATTGTACATAAGGACCACAACTTCTTTATCCATTTTTCTCTTTCCTGGGATATTTAAGGTGTCATGAAGTGGAGGTTCTTGTCAACAGAGCAGCCCTAAACTTTGGGGTGCCTGTGTCTTGCTGATTTTTAGTTTTCCCAATTTATACGCCCATGAGTGGACGTGCCCTATGCTCCCTAAGCTGTGTTTTTTCGATGTTTCAGGACACACAGTACACTTCTCCAGAGTGGCTGTTGGCAATTTACATCCCACCCATCAGCATAGCAAGGCTGCCATTTCTCCATGGCCTGTCCTGCATTTCTGGTTTTGACACTTTTTGCAGCATGGCCCTTTTGACCGATGGGAAGCGAGACTTCTTTGTAGCGCTGATTTGCCTTTCCAGGTTGCTTGGTTGGCCAAAAAGGGCGTATGCGTTTTTTCCTGAATATATTCAGGAAAAAACGCATACGCCCTTTTTGGCCAAGGGCATCATTGTCGAAGTTTTACCACTTTACATATGTTTAAAGGCGATTTGAATCTACCTCCTGAAACATGTTTCCTGCAATTCTGCCTTGCTTTCAAATCCTCTTCGTTGCCTTCCCTCAATATATTTGTGGAAGAGAGTTATCATTTATAACTCTGCGGGTTTGTGAATGGCAGTGCCCCTGAGCTCCATTTTTCAACTGTCTTTTTTGGGAGCTGTCCGCAAAAGCACGGGATTGCCTCAGACCCTATTCAGGTTCCGGGGGGCAGGCTGAGCCTGTGGTTAATTCTTCTTCCTGATGGGAAAATAGAGTGACCTGTGCCTGTCCCAACACCTAGATCTAGTCTCTCATTGGTTGCCCCTCTTCCCTTTCATCCTCAGGACAAATTGCAACCTGTACGGAACAGGAGGTTAAAGGTGCTGATTCTCCAAGTACTGAGATTTCTAGTAAAGTAGCTGGAATGGCGAACCCGAACACAAATAAATGAGAAATGAGGTGCGTTTTAGAAACCTTTCAAAATCACACAGTGTACCACCTTCTGGGTTTCTCATGCATGTTTTCGATATAGGAATATGCCCTTCAACCTGGAGATTTGGGACCCATGGGAAGTGTACCAGGCAGTATTACTTTAAAGGGTCTGTGTTTGCTCACCCAACCTCTCAGCCCCAAGTGTGTCCACCCTTATGTCTCATCCAGCTGTGCGTCTAGATATGGTCAATCCAGGTTGCATCACAGCCCCTGAACGAATTTTGTAAGAATTTCTCTCTCTTTCACTGTCTTTGTTTTACGGGTTTTTAAAAGTAATTTATTTTTATAATGGGGTTTAGCTGCTTTTCACGGCTGTGTTTATGCGGCTTTACACCCACTTGACTCTCTTCCAGACAGATATCAATACATAGGTTTTAAGATTCTTACTAGTCACATATATTCTTGTGCGGTGAATAGGGGGTGTTGAGTCCAGTTCAATGAGCAAGGAGTAGGTCTTATCTATTACATATTGGGTGTATGGAACGGTATCTGAGCCAATTTGAAACCCTTGTTTTATGCATCACCCCACCTCACCTTTCCCGTTAAGCAGCCATAGTGTGTTTTCTAAACGTGTGACTCTGTTCTGTTTTGTAATTCAGTTCAAGTGTAGCGGTTTTTACATTCCCTCTATAAGTGATACCTTATGATAAGTGTCTTTTTCTGTGTGACTTATTTCACTTAGAATCATTGTACCTAAGTCCACTCATCTTGCTTTTTCTATCCTTATGACATTGATTTCATGTCTGAGTGATATTCCATTGTACATAAGGACCACAACTTCTTTATCCATTTTTCTCTTTCCTGGGATATTTAAGGTGTCATGAAGTGGAGGTTCTTGTCAACAGAGCAGCCCTAAACTTTGGGGTGCCTGTGTCTTGCTGATTTTTAGTTTTCCCAATTTATACGCCCATGAGTGGACGTGCCCTATGCTCCCTAAGCTGTGTTTTCTCGATGTTTCAGGACACACCGTACTCTTCTCCAGAGTGGCTGTTGGCAATTTACATCCCGCCCATCAGCATAGCAAGGCTGCCATTTCTCCATGGCCTGTCCTGCATTTCTGGTTTTGACACATTTTGCAGCATGGCCCTTTTGACCGATGGGAAGCGAGACTACTTTGTAGCGCTGATTTGCCTTTCCAGGTTGCTTGGTTGGCCAAAAAGGGCGTATGCGTTTTTTCCTGAATATATTCAGGAAAAAACGCATACGCCCTTTTTGGCCAAGGGCATCATTGTCGACGTTTTGCGACTTTTCATGTGCTTTAAAGGCGATTCGAATCTACCTCCCGAAACCTGTTTCCTGCAATTCTGCCTTGCTTTCAAATCCTCTTCGTTGCCTTCCCTCAATATATTTGTGGACGAGAGTTATCATTTATAACTCTGAGGGTTTGTGAATGGCAGTGTCCCTGGGCTCCATTTTTCAACTCGCTTTTTTGGGAGCTGGCCCTAAGAGCGTGGGATTGCCTCAGGCCCTATTCTGCTTCTGGGCGGCAGCCTGAGCCTGTGGTTAATTCTTCTTCCTGATGGGAAAATAGAGTGACCTGTGCCTGTCCCAACACCTAGATCTAGTCTCTCATTGGTTGGCCCTCTTCCCGTTCATCCTCAGGACAAATTGCAACCTGTAGGGAACAGGAGGTTAAAGGTGCTGATTCTCCAAGTAGGGAGATTGCTAGTAAAGTACCTGGAATGGCGAACTCGAGCACAAGGAGATGAGAAATGAGGTGCGTTTTAGAAACCTTTCAAAATCACACGGTGTACCATCTTCTGGGTTACTCATGTATGTTTTCGATGTAGGAAGATGCCCTTGAACCTGGAGATTTGGGACCCATGGGATGCGTACCACGCAGTATTACTTTAAAGGTTCTGCATTTGCTCACCCAACCTCACCCAAACTCTCAGCCCCAAGAGTGTCCACCCTTATGTCTCATCCAGCTGTATGTCTAGATATGGTCAATCCAGGTTGCATCCCAGCCCCAGACCGAATTTTGGAAGAATTCCTCTCTGTTTCACTGTCTTTGTTTTACGGGTTTTTAAAAGTAATTTATTTTTATAATGGGGTTTATCTGCTTTTAACGGCTGTGTTTATGCGGCTTTACACCCACTTGACTCACTTCCAGACAGATATCAATACATAGGTTTTAAGATTCTTACTAGTCACATATATTCTTGTGCGGTGAATAGGGGGTGTTGAGTCCAGTTCACTGAGCAAGGAGTAGGTCTTGTCTATTACATATTGGGTGTATGGAACGGTATCTGAGCGAATTTGAAACCCTTGTTTTATGCATCACCTCACCTCACCTTTCCCGTTAAGCAGCCATAGTGTGTTTTTTAAAAGTGTGACTCTGTTCTGTTTTGTAATTCAGTTCAAGTGTAGCGGTTTTTACATTCCCTCTATAAGTGATAGCTTATGATAAGTGTCTTTTTCTGTGTGACTTATTTCACTTAGAATCGTCGTACCTAAATCCAATCATCTTGCTTCTCCTAGCCTTATGACATTGATTTCATGTCTGAGTGATATTCCATTGTACATAAGGACCACAACTTCTTTATCCATTTTTCTCTTTCCTGGGATATTTAAGGTGTCATGAAGTGGAGGTTCTTGTCAACAGAGCAGCCCTAAACTTTGGGGTGCCTGTGTCTTGCTGATTTTTAGTTTTCCCAATTTATACGCCCATGAGTGGACGTGCCCTATGCTCCCTAAGCTGTGTTTTTTCGATGTTTCAGGACACACCGTACTCTTCTCCAGAGTGGCTGTTGGCAATTTACATCCCACCCATCAGCGTAGCAAGGCTGCCATTTCTCCATGGCCTGTCCTGCATTTCTGGTTTTGACACTTTTTGCAGCATGGCCCTTTTGACCGATGGGAAGCGAGAGTTCTTTGTAGCGCTGATTTGCCTTTCCAGGTTGCTTGGTTGGCCAAAAAGGGCGTATGCGTTTTTTCCTGAATATATTCAGGAAAAAACGCATACGCCCTTTTTGGCCAAGGGCATCATTGTCGAAGTTTTACCACTTTACATATGTTTAAAGGCGATTCGAATCTACCTCCTGAAACATGTTTCCTGCAATTCTGCCTTGCTTCCAAATCCTCTTCGTTGCCTTCCCTCAATATATTTGTGGAAGAGAGTTATCATTTATACCTCTGCGGGTTTGTGAATGGCAGTGCCCCTGAGCTCCATTTTTCAACTGTCTTTTTTGGGAGCTGTCCGCAAAAGCACGGGATTGCCTCAGACCCTATTCAGGTTCCGGGGGGCAGGCTGAGCCTGTGGTTAATTCTTCTTCCTGATGGGAAAATAGAGTGACCTGTGCCTGTCCCAACACCTAGATCTAGTCTCTCATTGGTTGCCCCTCTTCCCTTTCATCCTCAGGACAAATTGCAAACTGTACGGAACAGGAGGTTAAAGGTGCTGATTCTCCAAGTAGGGAGATTTCTAGTAAAGTAGCTGGAATGGCGAACCCGAACACAAGGAAATGAGAAATGAGGTGCGTTTTAGAAACCTTTCAAAATCACACTGTGTACCATCTTCTGGGTTTCTCATGCATGTTTTCGATGTATGAATATGCCCTTGAACCTGGAGATTTCGGACCCATGGGATGGGTACCAGGCAGTGTTACTTTAAAGGGTCTGTGTTTGCTCTCCCAACCTCACCCAACCTCTCAGCCCCAAGTGTGTCCACCCTTATGTCTCATCCAGCTGTGGGTCTAGATATGGTCAATCCAGGTTGCATCACAGCCCCTGAACGAATTTTGTAAGAATTTCTCTCTCTTTCACTGTCTTTGTTTTACGGGTTTTTAAAAGTAATTTATTTTTATAATGGGGTTTATCTGCTTTTAACGGCTGTGTTTATGCGGCTTTACACCCACTTGACTCACTTCCAGACAGATATCAATACATAGGTTTTAAGATTCTTACTAGTCACATATATTCTTGTGCGGTGAATAGGGGGTGTTGAGTCCAGTTCACTGAGCAAGGAGTAGGTCTTGTCTATTACATATTGGGTGTATGGAACGGTATCTGAGCGAATTTGAAACCCTTGTTTTATGCATCACCTCACCTCACCTTTCCCGTTAAGCAGCCATAGTGTGTTTTCTAAACGTGTGACTCTGTTCTGTTTTGTAATTCAGTTCAAGTGTAGCGGTTTTTACATTCCCTCTATAAGTGATAGCTTATGATAAGTGTCTTTTTCTGTGTGACTTATTTCACTTAGAATCGTCGTACCTAAATCCAATCATCTTGCTTCTCCTAGCCTTATGACATTGATTTCATGTCTGAGTGATATTCCATTGTACATAAGGACCACAACTTCTTTATCCATTTTTCTCTTTCCTGGGATATTTAAGGTGTCATGAAGTGGAGGTTCTTGTCAACAGAGCAGCCCTAAACTTTGGGGTGCCTGTGTCTTGCTGATTTTTAGTTTTCCCAATTTATACGCCCATGAGTGGACGTGCCCTATGCTCCCTAAGCTGTGTTTTCTCGATGTTTCAGGACACACCGTACACTTCTCCAGAGTGGCTGTTGGCAATTTACATCCCGCCCATCAGCGTAGCAAGGCTGCCATTTCTCCATGGCCTGTCCTGCATTTCTGGTTTTGACACTTTTTGCAGCATGGCCCTTTTGACCGATGGGAAGCGAGACTACTTTGTAGCGCTGATTTGCCTTTCCAGGTTGCTTGGTTGGCCAAAAAGGGCGTATGCGTTTTTTCCTGAATATATTCAGGAAAAAACGCATACGCCCTTTTTGGCCAAGGGCATCATTGTCGACGTTTTGCGACTTTTCATGTGCTTTAAAGGCGATTCGAATCTACCTCCCGAAACCTGTTTCCTGCAATTCTGCCTTGCTTTCAAATCCTCTTCGTTGCCTTCCCTCAATATATTTGTGGACGAGAGTTATCATTTATAACTCTGCGGGTTTGTGAATGGCAGTGTCCCTGGGCTCCATTTTTCAACTCGCTTTTTTGGGAGCTGGCCCTAAGAGCGTGGGATTGCCTCAGGCCCTATTCTGCTTCTGGGCGGCAGGCTGAGCCTGTGGTTAATTCTTCTTCCTGATGGGAAAATAGAGTGACCTGTGCCTGTCCCAACACCTAGATCTAGTCTCTCATTGGTTGGCCCTCTTCCCGTTCATCCTCAGGACAAATTGCAACCTGTAGGGAACAGGAGGTTAAAGGTGCTGATTCTCCAAGTAGGGAGATTGCTAGTAAAGTACCTGGAATGGCGAACCCGAGCACAAGGAGATGAGAAATGAGGTGTGTTTTAGAAACCTTTCAAAATCACACGGTGTACCATCTTCTGGGTTACTCATGTATGTTTTCGATGTAGGAAGATGCCCTTGAACCTGGAGATTTGGGACCCATGGGATGCGTACCACGCAGTAGTACTTTAAAGGTTCTGCGTTTGCTCACCCAACCTCACCCAAACTCTCAGCCCCAAGACTGTCCACCCTTATGTCTTATCCAGCTGTATGTCTAGATATGGTCACTCCAGGTTGCATCCCAGCCCCAGACCGAATTTTGGAAGAATTTCTCTCTGTTTCACTGTCTTTGTTTTACGGGTTTTTAAAAGTAATTTATTTTTATAATGGGGTTTATCTGCTTTTAACGGCTGTGTTTATGCGGCTTTACACCCACTTGACTCACTTCCAGACAGATATCGATACATAGGTTTTAAGATTCTTACTAGTCACATATATTCTTGTGCGGTGAATAGGGGGTGTTGAGTCCAGTTCACTGAGCAAGGAGTAGGTCTTGTCTATTACATATTGGGTGTATGGAACGGTATCTGAGCGAATTTGAAACCCTTGTTTTATGCATCACCTCACCTCACCTTTCCCGTTAAGCAGCCATAGTGTGTTTTCTAAACGTGTGACTCTGTTCTGTTTTGTAATTCAGTTCAAGTGTAGCGGTTTTTACATTCCCTCTATAAGTGATAGCTTATGATAAGTGTCTTTTTCTGTGTGACTTATTTCACTTAGAATCGTCGTACCTAAATCCCATCATCTTGCTTCTCCTAGCCTTATGACATTGATTTCATGTCTGAGTGATATTCCATTGTACATAAGGACCACAACTTCTTTATCCATTTTTCTCTTTCCTGGGATATTTAAGGTGTCATGAAGTGGAGGTTCTTGTCAACAGAGCAGCCCTAAACTTTGGGGTGCCTGTGTCTTGCTGATTTTTAGTTTTCCCAATTTATACGCCCATGAGTGGACGTGCCCTATGCTCCCTAAGCTGTGTTTTTTTCGATGTTTCAGGACACACAGTACACTTCTCCAGAGTGGCTGTTGGCAATTTACATCCCACCCATCAGCATAGCAAGGCTGCCATTTCTCCATGGCCTGTCCTGCATTTCTGGTTTTGACACTTTTTGCAGCATGGCCCTTTTGACCGATGGGAAGCGAGAGTTCTTTGTAGCGCTGATTTGCCTTTCCAGGTTGCTTGGTTGGCCAAAAAGGGCGTATGCGTTTTTTCCTGAATATATTCAGGAAAAAACGCATACGCCCTTTTTGGCCAAGGGCATCATTGTCGAAGTTTTACCACTTTACATATGGTTTAAAGGCGATTCGAATCTACCTCCTGAAACATGTTTCCTGCAATTCTGCCTTGCTTTCAAATCCTCTTCGTTGCCTTCCCTCAATATATTTGTGGAAGAGAGTTATCATTTATAACTCTGCGGGTTTGTGAATGGCAGTGCCCCTGAGCTCCATTTTTCAACTGTCTTTTTTGGGAGCTGTCCGCAAAAGCACGGGATTGCCTCAGACCCTATTCAGGTTCCGGGGGCAGGCTGAGCCTGTGGTTAATTCTTCTTCCTGATGGGAAAATAGAGTGACCTGTGCTGTCCCAACACCTAGATCTAGTCTCTCATTGGTTGCCCCTCTTCCCTTTCATCCTCAGGACAAATTGCAACCTGTACGGAACAGGAGGTTAAAGGTGCTGATTCTCCAAGTACTGAGATTTCTAGTAAAGTAGCTGGAATGGCGAACCCGAACACAAATAAATGAGAAATGAGGTGCGTTTTAGAAACCTTTCAAAATCACACAGTGTACCACCTTCTGGGTTTCTCATGCATGTTTTCGATATAGGAATATGCCCTTCAACCTGGAGATTTGGGACCCATGGGAAGTGTACCAGGCAGTATTACTTTAAAGGGTCTGTGTTTGCTCACCCAACCTCACCCAACCTCTCAGCCCCAAGTGTGTCCACCCTTATGTCTCATCCAGCTGTGCGTCTAGATATGGTCAATCCAGGTTGCATCACAGCCCCTGAACGAATTTTGTAAGAATTTCTCTCTCTTTCACTGTCTTTGTTTTACGGGTTTTTAAAAGTAATTTATTTTTATAATGGGGTTTAGCTGCTTTTCACGGCTGTGTTTATGCGGCTTTACACCCACTTGACTCTCTTCCAGACAGATATCAATACATAGGTTTTAAGATTCTTACTAGTCACATATATTCTTGTGCGGTGAATAGGGGGTGTTGAGTCCAGTTCAATGAGCAAGGAGTAGGTCTTATCTATTACATATTGGGTGTATGGAACGGTATCTGAGCCAATTTGAAACCCTTGTTTTATGCATCACCCCACCTCACCTTTCCCGTTAAGCAGCCATAGTGTGTTTTCTAAACGTGTGACTCTGTTCTGTTTTGTAATTCAGTTCAAGTGTAGCGGTTTTTACATTCCCTCTATAAGTGATACCTTATGATAAGTGTCTTTTTCTGTGTGACCTTATTCACTTAGAATCATTGTACCTAAGTCCACTCATCTTGCTTTTTCTATCCTTATGACATTGATTTCATGTCTGAGTGATATTCCATTGTACATAAGGACCACAACTTCTTTATCCATTTTTCTCTTTCCTGGGATATTTAAGGTGTCATGAAGTGGAGGTTCTTGTCAACAGAGCAGCCCTAAACTTTGGGGTGCCTGTGTCTTGCTGATTTTTAGTTTTCCCAATTTATACGCCCATGAGTGGACGTGCCCTATGCTCCCTAAGCTGTGTTTTCTCGATGTTTCAGGACACACCGTACTCTTCTCCAGAGTGGCTGTTGGCAATTTACATCCCGCCCATCAGCATAGCAAGGCTGCCATTTCTCCATGGCCTGTCCTGCATTTCTGGTTTTGACACTTTTTGCAGCATGGCCCTTTTGACCGATGGGAAGCGAGACTACTTTGTAGCGCTGATTTGCCTTTCCAGGTTGCTTGGTTGGCCAAAAAGGGCGTATGCGTTTTTTCCTGAATATATTCAGGAAAAAACGCATACGCCCTTTTTGGCCAAGGGCATCATTGTCGACGTTTTGCGACTTTTCATGTGCTTTAAAGGCGATTCGAATCTACCTCCCGAAACCTGTTTCCTGCAATTCTGCCTTGCTTTCAAATCCTCTTCGTTGCCTTCCCTCAATATATTTGTGGACGAGAGTTATCATTTATAACTCTGAGGGTTTGTGAATGGCAGTGT
The DNA here is from genome assembly GCF_028021215.1 of Eschrichtius robustus. NCBI lineage: Eukaryota > Metazoa > Chordata > Mammalia > Artiodactyla > Eschrichtiidae > Eschrichtius > Eschrichtius robustus. The sequence goes on from NW_027175340.1 coordinate 359,158, forward strand.
CCCTGGGCTCCATTTTTCAACTCGCTTTTTTGGGAGCTGGCCCTAAGAGCGTGGGATTGCCTCAGGCCCTATTCTGCTTCTGGGCGGCAGCCTGAGCCTGTGGTTAATTCTTCTTCCTGATGGGAAAATAGAGTGACCTGTGCCTGTCCCAACACCTAGATCTAGTCTCTCATTGGTTGGCCCTCTTCCCGTTCATCCTCAGGACAAATTGCAACCTGTAGGGAACAGGAGGTTAAAGGTGCTGATTCTCCAAGTAGGGAGATTGCTAGTAAAGTACCTGGAATGGCGAACTCGAGCACAAGGAGATGAGAAATGAGGTGCGTTTTAGAAACCTTTCAAAATCACACGGTGTGCCATCTTCTGGGTTTCTCATGTATGTTTTCGATGTAGGAAGATGCCCTTGAACCTGGAGATTTGGGACCCATGGGATGCGTACCACGCAGTATTACTTTAAAGGTTCTGCGTTTGCTCACCCAACCTCACCCAAACTCTCAGCCCCAAGAGTGTCCACCCTTATGTCTCATCCAGCTGTATGTCTAGATATGGTCAATCCAGGTTGCATCCCAGCCCCAGACCGAATTTTGGAAGAATTCCTCTCTGTTTCACTGTCTTTGTTTTACGGGTTTTTAAAAGTAATTTATTTTTATAATGGGGTTTATCTGCTTTTAACGGCTGTGTTTATGCGGCTTTACACCCACTTGACTCACTTCCAGACAGATATCAATACATAGGTTTTAAGATTCTTACTAGTCACATATATTCTTGTGCGGTGAATAGGGGGTGTTGAGTCCAGTTCACTGAGCAAGGAGTAGGTCTTGTCTATTACATATTGGGTGTATGGAACGGTATCTGAGCGAATTTGAAACCCTTGTTTTATGCATCACCTCACCTCACCTTTCCCGTTAAGCAGCCATAGTGTGTTTTCTAAAAGTGTGACTCTGTTCTGTTTTGTAATTCAGTTCAAGTGTAGCGGTTTTTACATTCCCTCTATAAGTGATAGCTTATGATAAGTGTCTTTTTCTGTGTGACTTATTTCACTTAGAATCGTCGTACCTAAATCCAATCATCTTGCTTCTCCTAGCCTTATGACATTGATTTCATGTCTGAGTGATATTCCATTGTACATAAGGACCACAACTTCTTTATCCATTTTTCTCTTTCCTGGGATATTTAAGGTGTCATGAAGTGGAGGTTCTTGTCAACAGAGCAGCCCTAAACTTTGGGGTGCCTGTGTCTTGCTGATTTTTAGTTTTCCCAATTTATACGCCCATGACTGGACGTGCCCTATGCTCCCTAAGCTGTGTTTTTTCGATGTTTCAGGACACACCGTACTCTTCTCCAGAGTGGCTGTTCGCAATTTACATCCCACCCATCAGCGTAGCAAGGCTGCCATTTCTCCATGGCCTGTCCTGCATTTCTGGTTTTGACACTTTTTGCAGCATGGCCCTTTTGACCGATGGGAAGCGAGAGTTCTTTGTAGCGCTGATTTGCCTTTCCAGGTTGCTTGGTTGGCCAAAAAGGGCGTATGCGTTTTTTCCTGAATATATTCAGGAAAAAAACGCATACGCCCTTTTTGGCCAAGGGCATCAGTGTCGAAGTTTTACCACTTTACATATGTTTAAAGGCGATTCGAATCTACCTCCTGAAACATGTTTCCTGCAATTCTGCCTTGCTTTCAAATCCTCTTCGTTGCCTTCCCTCAATATATTTGTGGAAGAGAGTTATCATTTATAACTCTGCGGGTTTGTGAATGGCAGTGCCCCTGAGCTCCATTTTTCAACTGTCTTTTTTGGGAGCTGTCCGCAAAAGCACGGGATTGCCTCAGACCCTATTCAGGTTCCGGGGGGCAGGCTGAGCCTGTGGTTAATTCTTCTTCCTGATGGGAAAATAGAGTGACCTGTGCCTGTCCCAACACCTAGATCTAGTCTCTCATTGGTTGCCCCTCTTCCCTTTCATCCTCAGGACAAATTGCAAACTGTACGGAACAGGAGGTTAAAGGTGCTGATTCTCCAAGTAGGGAGATTTCTAGTAAAGTAGCTGGAATGGCGAACCCGAACACAAGGAAATGAGAAATGAGGTGCGTTTTAGAAACCTTTCAAAATCACACTGTGTACCATCTTCTGGGTTTCTCATGCATGTTTTCGATGTATGAATATGCCCTTGAACCTGGAGATTTCAGACCCATGGGATGGGTACCAGGCAGTGTTACTTTAAAGGGTCTGTGTTTGCTCACCCAACCTCACCCAACCTCTCAGCCCCAAGTGTGTCCACCCTTATGTCTCATCCAGCTGTGGGTCTAGATATGGTCAATCCAGGTTGCATCACAGCCCCTGAACGAATTTTGTAAGAATTTCTCTCTCTTTCACTGTCTTTGTTTTACGGGTTTTTAAAAGTAATTTATTTTTATAATGGGGTTTATCTGCTTTTAACGGCTGTGTTTATGCGGCTTTACACCCACTTGACTCACTTCCAGACAGATATCAATACATAGGTTTTAAGATTCTTACTAGTCACATATATTCTTGTGTGGTGAATAGGGGGTGTTGAGTCCAGTTCACTGAGCAAGGAGTAGGTCTTGTCTATTACATATTGGGTGTATGGAACGGTATCTGAGCGAATTTGAAACCCTTGTTTTATGCATCACCTCACCTCACCTTTCCCGTTAAGCAGCCATAGTGTGTTTTCTAAACGTGTGACTCTGTTCTGTTTTGTAATTCAGTTCAAGTGTAGCGGTTTTTACATTCCCTCTATAAGTGATAGCTTATGATAAGTGTCCTTTTTCTGTGTGACTTATTTCACTTAGAATCGTCGTACCTAAATCCAATCATCTTGCTTCTCCTAGCCTTATGACATTGATTTCATGTCTGAGTGATATTCCATTGTACATAAGGACCACAACTTCTTTATCCATTTTTCTCTTTCCTGGGATATTTAAGGTGTCATGAAGTGGAGGTTCTTGTCAACAGAGCAGCCCTAAACTTTGGGGTGCCTGTGGTCTTGCTGATTTTTAGTTTTCCCAATTTATACGCCCATGAGTGGACGTGCCCTATGCTCCTAGAGCTGTGTTTTTTCGATGTTTCAGGACACACCGTACTCTTCTCCAGAGTGGCTGTTGGCAATTTACATCCCACCCATCAGCGTAGCAAGGCTGCCATTTCTCCATGGCCTGTCCTGCATTTCTGGTTTTGACACTTTTTGCAGCATGGCCCTTTTGACCGATGGGAAGCGAGACTTCTTTGTAGCGCTGATTTGCCTTTCAGGTTGCTTGGTTGGCCAAATAGGGCGTATGCGTTTTTTCCTGAATATATTCAGGAAAAAACGCATACGCCCTTTTTGGCCAAGGGCATCATTGTCGACGTTTTGCCACTTTACATATGCTTTAAAGGCGATTCGAATCTACCTTCTGAAACATGTTTCCTGCAATTCTGACTTGCTTTCAATTCCTCTTCGTTGCCTTCCCTCAATATATTTGTGGACGAGAGTTATCATTTATAACTCTGCGGGTTTGTAAATGGCAGTGTCCCTGGGCTCCATTTTTCAACTCGCTTTTTTGGGAGCTGGCCATAAGAGCGCGGGATTGCCTCAAGCCCTATTCTGCTTCTGGGCGGCAGGCTGAGCCTGTGGTTAATTCTTCTTCCTGATGGGAAAATAGAGTGACCTGTGCCTGTCCCCAACACCTAGATCTAGTCTCTCATTGGTTGCCCCTCTTCCCATTCATCCTCAGGAAAAATTGCAACCTGTACGGAACAGGAGGATAAAGGTGCTGATTCTCCAAGTAGGGAGGATGGCTAGTAAAATACCTGGAATGGCGAACCCGAGCACAAGGTGATGAGAAATGAGGTGCGTTTTAGAAACCTTTCAAAAATCACACGGTGTGCCATCTTCTGGGTTTCTCATGTATGTTTTCGATGTAGGAAGATGCCCTTGAACCTGGAGATGTGGGACCCATGGGATGCGTACCAGGCAGTGTTACTTTAAAGGGTCTGCGTTTGCTCACCCAACCTCACCCAACCTCTCAGCCCCAAGTGTGTCCACCCTTATGTCTCATCCAGCTGTGCGTCTAGATATGGTCAATCCAGGTTGCATCACAGCCCCTGAACGAATTTTGTAAGAATTTCTCTCTCTTTCACTGTCTTTGTTTTACGGGTTTTTAAAAGTAATTTATTTTTATAATGGGGTTTAGCTGCTTTTCACGGCTGTGTTTATGCGGCTTTACCACCACTTGACTCACTTCCAGAGAGATATCAATACATAGGTTTTAAGATTCTTACTAGTCAGATATATTCTTGTGTGGTGAATAGGGGGTGTTGAGTCCCGTTCACTGAGCAAGGAGTCGGTCTTTTCTATTACATATTGGGTGTATGGAACGGTATCTGAGCCAATTTGAAACCCTTGTTTTATGCATCACCCCACCTCACCTTTCCCGTTAAGCAGCATAGTGTGTTTTCTAAACGTGTGACTCTGTTCTGTTCTGTAATTCAGTTCAAGTGTAGCGGTTTTTACATTTCCTCTATAAGTGATAGCTTATGATAAGTGTCTTTTTCTGTGTGACTTATTTCACTTAGAATCATCGTACCTAAGTCCACTCATCTTGCTTCTTCTAGCCTTATGACATTGATTTCATGTCTGAGTGATATTCCATTGTACATAAGGACCACAACTTCTTTATCCATTTTTCTCTTTCCTGGGATATTTAAGGTGTCATGAAGTGGAGGTTCTTGTCAACAGAGCAGCCCTAAACTTTGGGGTGCCTGTGTCTTGCTGATTTTTAGTTTTCCCAATTTATACGCCCATGAGTGGACGTGCCCTATGCTCCCTAAGCTGTGTTTTTTCGATGTTTCAGGACACACCGTACACTTCTCCAGAGTGGCTGTTGGCAATTTACATCCCGCCCATCAGTGTAGCAAGGATGCCATTTCTCCATGGCCTGTCCTGCATTTCTGGTTTTGACACTTTTTGCAGCATGGCCCTTTTGACCGATGGGAAGCGAGTCTTCTTTGTAGCGCTGATTTGCCTTTCCAGGTTGCTTGGTTGGCCAAAAAGGGCGAATGCGTTTTTTCCTGAATATATTCAGGAAAAAACGCATACGTCCTTTTTGGCCAAGGGCATCATTGTCGACGTTTTGTGACTTTTCATGTGCTTTAAAGGCGATTCGAATCTACCTCCTGAAACCTGTTTCCTGCAATTCTGCCTTGCTTTCAAATCCTCTTCGTTGCCTTCCCTCAATATATTTGTGGACGAGAGTTATCATTTATAACTCTGCGGGTTTGTAAATGGCAGTGTTCCTGGGCTCCATTTTTCAACTCGCTTTTTTGGGAGCTGGCCATAAGTGCGCGGGATTGCCTCAGGCCCTATTCTGCTTCTGGGCGGCAGGCTGAGCCTGTGGTTAATTCTTCTTCCTGATGGGAAAATAGAGAGACCTGTGCCTGTCCCAACACCTAGATCTAGTCTCTCATTGGTTGCCCCTCTTCCCATTCATCCTCAGGACAAATTGCAACCTGTACGGAACAGGAGGATAAAGGTGCTGATTCTCCAAGTAGGGAGATGGCTAGTAAAGTACCTGGAATGGCGAACCCGAGCACAAGGAGATGAGAAATGAGGTGCGTTTTAGAAACCTTTCAAAATCACACGGTGTGCCATCTTCTGGGTTTCTCATGCATGTTTTCGATGTAGGAAGATGCCCTTGAACCTGGAGATGTGGGACCCATGGGATGCGTACCAGGCAGTGTTACTTTAAAGGGTCTGCGTTTGCTCACCCAACCTCACCCAACCTCTCAGCCCCAAGTGTGTCCACCCTTATGTCTCATCCAGCCTTGTGTCCAGATATGGTCAATCCAGGTTGCATCACAGCCCCGGAACGAATTTTGTAAGAATTTCTCTCTCTTTCACTGTCTTTGTTTTACGGGTTTTTAAAAGTAATTTATTTTTATAATGGTGTTTAGATGCTTTTCACGGCTGTGTTTATGCGGCTTTACACCCACTTGACTCACTTCCAGACAGATATCAATACATAGGTTTTAAGATTCTTACTAGTCAGATATATTCTTGTGTGGTGAATAGGGGGGGTTTAGTCCAGTTCACTGAGCAAGGAGTCGGTCTTTTCTATTACATATTGGGTGTATGGAACGGTATCTGAGCCAATTTGAAACCCTTGTTTTATGCATCACCCCACCTCACCTTTCCCGTTAAGCAGCCATAGTGTGTTTTCTAAACGTGTGACTCTGTTCTGTTCTGTAATTCAGTTCAAGTGTAGCGGTTTTTACATTTCCTCTATAAATGATAGCTTATGATAAGTGTCTTTTTCTGTGTGACTTATTTCACTTAGAATCATCGTACCTAAGTCCACTCATCTTGCTTCTTCTAGCCTTATGACATTGATTTCATGTCTGAGTGATATTCCATTGTACATAAGGACCACAACTTCTTTATCCATTTTTCTCTTTCCTGGGATATTTAAGGTGTCATGAAGTGGAGGTTCTTCTCAACAGAGCAGCCCTAAACTTTGGGGTGCCTGTGTCTTGCTGATTTTTAGTTTTCCCAATTTATACGCCCATGAGTGGACATGCCCTATGCTCCCTAAGCTGTGTTTTTTCGATGTTTCAGGACACACCGTACACTTCTCCAGAGTGGCTGTTGGGAATTTACATCCCGCCCATCAGTGTAGCAAGGCTGCCATTTCTCCATGGCCTGTCCTGCATTTCTGGTTTTGACACTTTTTGCAGCATGGCCCTTTTGACCGATGGGAAGCGAGTCTTCTTTGTAGCGTTGATTTGCCTTTCCAGGTTGCTTGGTTGGCCAAAAAGGGCGTATGCGTTTTTTCCTGAATATATTCAGGAAACAAACGCATACGCCCTTTTTGCCAAGGGCATCATTGTCGACGTTTTGCGACTTTTCATGTGCTTTAAAGGCGATTCGAATCTACCTCCTGAAACCTGTTTCCTGCAATTCTGCCTTGCTTTCAAATCCTCTTCGTTGCCTTCCCTCAATATATTTGTGGACGAGAGTTATCATTTATAACTCTGCGGGTTTGTAAATGGCAGTGTCCCTGGGCTCCATTTTTCAACTCGCTTTTTTGGGAGCTGGCCGTAAGAGCGCCGGGATTGCCTCAGGCCCTATTCTGCTTCTGGGCGGCAGGCTGAGCCTGTGGTTAATTCTTCTTCCTGATGGGAAAATAGAGTGACCTGTGCCTGTCCCAACACCTAGATCTGGTCTCTCATTGGTTGCCCCTCTTCCCATTCATCCTCAGGACAAATTGCAACCTGTACGGAACAGGAGGTTAAAGGTGCTGATTCTCCAAGTAGGGAGATGGCTAGTAAAGTACCTGGAATGGCGAACCCGAGCACAAGGAGATGAGAAATGAGGGGCGGTTTTAGAAACCTTTCAAAATCACAAGGTGTGCCATCTTCTGGGGTTTCTCATGTATGTTTTCGATGTAGGAAGATGCCCTTGAACCTGGAGATTTGGGACCCATGGGATGCGTACCACGCAGTATTACTTTAAAGCTTCTGCGTTTGCTCACCCAACCTCACCCAACCTCTCAGCCCCAAGAATGTCCACCCTTATGTCTCATCCAGCTGTATATCTAGATATGGTCAATCCAGGTTGCATCCCAGCCCCAGAAAGAATTTTGGAAGAATTTCTCTCTCTTTCACAGTCTTGTGTTTTACGGGTTTTTAAAAGTAATTTATTTTTATAATGGGGTTTAGCTGTTTTTCACGGCTGTGTTTATGCGGCTTTACACCCACTTGACTCACTTCCAGAGAGATATCAATACATAGGTTTTAAGATTCTTACTAGTCACATATATTCTTGTGTGGTGAATAGGGGGTGTTGAGTCCAGTTCACTGAGCAAGGAGTAGGTCTTGTCTATTACATATTGGGTGTATGGAACGATATCTGAACGAATTTGAAACCGTTGTTTTATGCATCACCCCCCCTCACCTTTCCCGTTAAGCAGCCATAGTGTGTTTTCTAAACGTGTGACTCTGTTCTGTTTTGTAATTCAGTTCAAGTGTAGCGGTTTTTACATTCCCTCTATAAGTGATAGCTTATGATAAGTGTCTTTTTCTGTGTGACTTATTTCACTTAGAATCGTCGTACCTAAATCCACTCATCTTGCTTCTACTAGCCTTATGACATTGATTTCATGTCTGAGTGATATTCCATTGTACATAAGGACCACCACTTCTTTATCCATTTTTCTCTTTCCTGGGATATTTAAGGTGTCATGAAGTGGAGGTTCTTGTCAACAGAGCAGCCCTAAACTTTGGGGTGCCTGTGTCTTGCTGATTTTTAGTTTTCCCAATTTATACGCCCATGAGTTGACGTGCCCTATGCTCCCTAAGCTGTGTTTTTTCGATGTTTCAGGACACACCGTACACTTCTCCAGAGTGGCTGTTGGCAATTTACATCCCGCCCATCAGCGTAGCAAGGCTGCCATTTCTCCATGGCCTGTCCTGCATTTCTGGTTTTGACACTTTTTGCAGCATGGCCCTTTTGACCAATGGGAAGCGAGACTTCTTTGTAGCGCTGATTTGCCTTTCCAGGTTGCTTGGTTGGCCAAAAAGGGCGTATGCGTTTTTTCCTGAATATATTCAGGAAAAAACGCATACGCCCTTTTTGGCCAAGGGCATCATTGTCGACGTTTTGCCACTTTTCATATGCTTTAAAGGCGATTCGAATCTACCTCCTGAAACCTGTTTCCTGAAATTCTGCCTTGCTTTCAAATCCTCTTCGTTGCCTTCCCTCAATATAATTGTGGATGAGAGTTATCATTTATAGCTCTGCGGGTTTGTGAATTGCAGTGTCCCTGAGCTCCATTTTTCAACTGGCTTTTTTGGGAGCTGGCCGCAAAAGCGCGGGATTGCCTCAGGCCCTATTCTGCTTCTGGGCGGCAGGCTGAGCCTGTGGTTAATTCTTCTTCCTGATGGGAAAATAGAGTGACCTGTGCCTGTCCCAACACATAGATCTAGTCTCTCATTGGTTGCCCCTCTTCCCGTTCATCCTCAGGACAAATTGCATCCTGTAGGGGACAGGAGCTTAAAGGTGCTGATTCTCCAAGTAGGGAGATTGCTAGTAAAGTAGCTGGAAAGGCGAACCCGAGCACAAGGAGATGAGAAATGAGGTGCGTATTAGAAACCTTTCAAAATCACACGGTGTACCATCTTCTGGGTTTCTCATGCATGTTTTCCATATAGGAAGATGCCCTTGAACCTGGAGATTTCGGACCCATGGGATGGGTACCAGGCAGTATTACTTTAAAGGGTCTGCGTTTGCTCACCCAACCTCACTCAAACTTTCAGCCCCAAGAGTGTCCACCCTTATGTCTCATCCAGCTGTGGGTCTAGATATGGTTAATCCAGGTTGCATCACAGCCTCTGAACGAATTTTGTAAGAATTTCTCTCTCTTTCACTGTCTTTGTTTTACGGGTTTTTAAAAGTAATTTATTTTTATAATGGGGTTTAGCTGCTTTTCACGGCTGTGTTTATGCGGCTTTACACCCAATTGACTCACTTCCAGACAGATATCAATACATAGGTTTTAAGATTCTTACTAGTCACATATATTCTTGTGCGGTGAATAGGGGGTGTTGAGTCCAGTTCACTGAGCAAGGAGTAGGTCTTGTCTATTACATATTGGGTGTATGGAACGGTATCTGAGCGAATTTGAAACCCTTGTTTTATGCATCACCCCACCTCACCTTTCCCGTTAAGCAGCCATAGTGTGTTTTCTAAACGTGTGACTCTGTTCTGTTTTGTAATTCAGTTCAAGTGTAGCGGTTTTTACATTCCCTCTATAAGTGATAGCTTATGATAAGTGTCTTTTTCTGTGTGACTTATTTCACTTAGGATCATCGTACCTAAATCCACTCATCTTGCCTCTACTAGCCTTATGACATTGATTTCATGTCTGAGTGATATTCCATTGTACATAAGGACCACAACTTCTTTATCCATTTTTCTCTTTCCTGGGATATTTAAGGTGTCATGAAGTGGAGGTTCTTGTCAACAGAGCAGCCCTAAACTTTGGGGTGCCTGTGTCTTGCTGATTTTTAGTTTTCCCAATTTATACGCCCATGAGTGGACGTGCCCTATGCTCCCTAAGCTGTGTTTTTTCGATGTTTCAGGACACACCGTACTCTTCTCCAGAGTGGCTGTTGGCAATTTACATCCCACCCATCAGCGTAGCAAGGCTGCCATTTCTCCATGGCCTGTCCTGCATTTCTGGTTTTGACACTTTTTGCAGCATGGCCCTTTTGACCGATGGGAAGCGAGAGTTCTTTGTAGCGCTGATTTGCCTTTCCAGGTTGCTTGGTTGGCCAAAAAGGGCGTATGCGTTTTTTCCTGAATATATTCAGGAAAAAACGCATACGCCCTTTTTGGCCAAGGGCATCATTGTCGAAGTTTTACCACTTTACATATGTTTAAAGGCGATTCGAATCTACCTCCTGAAACATGTTTCCTGCAATTCTGCCTTGCTTCCAAATCCTCTTCGTTGCCTTCCCTCAATATATTTGTGGAAGAGAGTTATCATTTATACCTCTGCGGGTTTGTGAATGGCAGTGCCCCTGAGCTCCATTTTTCAACTGTCTTTTTTCGGAGCTGTCCGCAAAAGCACGGGATTGCCTCAGACCCTATTCAGGTTCCGGGGGGCAGGCTGAGCCTGTGGTTAATTCTTCTTCCTGATGGGAAAATAGAGTGACCTGTGCCTGTCCCAACACCTAGATCTAGTCTCTCATTGGTTGCCCCTCTTCCCTTTCATCCTCAGGACAAATTGCAAACTGTACGGAACAGGAGGTTAAAGGTGCTGATTCTCCAAGTAGGGAGATTTCTAGTAAAGTAGCTGGAATGGCGAACCCGAACACAAGGAAATGAGAAATGAGGTGCGTTTTAGAAACCTTTCAAAATCACACTGTGTACCATCTTCTGGGTTTCTCATGCATGTTTTCGATGTATGAATATGCCCTTGAACCTGGAGATTTCGGACCCATGGGATGGGTACCAGGCAGTGTTACTTTAAAGGGTCTGTGTTTGCTCACCCAACCTCACCCAACCTCTCAGCCCCAAGTGTGTCCACCCTTATGTCTCATCCAGCTGTGGGTCTAGATATGGTCAATCCAGGTTGCATCACAGCCCCTGAACGAATTTTGTAAGAATTTCTCTCTCTTTCACTGTCTTTGTTTTACGGGTTTTTAAAAGTAATTTATTTTTATAATGGGGTTTATCTGCTTTTAACGGCTGTGTTTATGCGGCTTTACACCCACTTGACTCACTTCCAGACAGATATCAATACATAGGTTTTAAGATTCTTACTAGTCACATATATTCTTGTGCGGTGAATAGGGGGTGTTGAGTCCAGTTCACTGAGCAAGGAGTAGGTCTTGTCTATTACATATTGGGTGTATGGAACGGTATCTGAGCGAATTTGAAACCCTTGTTTTATGCATCACCTCACCTCACCTTTCCCGTTAAGCAGCCATAGTGTGTTTTCTAAACGTGTGACTCTGTTCTGTTTTGTAATTCAGTTCAAGTGTAGCGGTTTTTACATTCCCTCTATAAGTGATAGCTTATGATAAGTGTCTTTTTCTGTGTGACTTATTTCACTTAGAATCGTCGTACCTAAATCCAATCATCTTGCTTCTCCTAGCCTTATGACATTGATTTCATGTCTGAGTGATATTCCATTGTACATAAGGACCACAACTTCTTTATCCATTTTTCTCTTTCCTGGGATATTTAAGGTGTCATGAAGTGGAGGTTCTTGTCAACAGAGCAGCCCTAAACTTTGGGGTGCCTGTGTCTTGCTGATTTTTAGTTTTCCCAATTTATACGCCCATGAGTGGACGTGCCCTATGCTCCCTAAGCTGTGTTTTCTCGATGTTTCAGGACACACCGTACACTTCTCCAGAGTGGCTGTTGGCAATTTACATCCCGCCCATCAGCGTAGCAAGGCTGCCATTTCTCCATGGCCTGTCCTGCATTTCTGGTTTTGACACATTTTGCAGCATGGCCCTTTTGACCAATGGGAAGCGAGACTTCTTTGTAGCGCTGATTTGCCTTTCCAGGTTGCTTGGTTGGCCAAAAAGGGCGTATGCGTTTTTTCCTGAATATATTCAGGAAAAAACGCATATGCCCTTTTTGGCCAAGGGCATCATTGTCGACGTTTTGCCGCTTTTCATGTGCTTTAAAGGCGATTCGAATCTACCTCCTGAAATCTGTTTCCTGCAATTCTGCCTTGCTTTCAAATCCTCTTCGTTGCCTTCCGTCAATATATCTGTGGTTGACAGTTATCATTTATAACTCTGCGGGTTTGTGAATTGCAGTGTCCCTGAGCTCCATTTTTCAACTCGCTTTTTTGGGAGCTGGCCGCAAAAGCGAGGGATTGCCTCAGGCCCTATTCTGGTTCCTGGCAGCAGGCTGAGCCTGTGGTTAATTCTTCTTCCTGATGGGAAAATAGAGTGACCTGTGCCTGTCCCAACACCTAGATCTAGTCTCTCATTGGTTGCCCCTCTTCCCGTTCATCCTCAGGACAAATTGCAACCTGTAGGGTACAGGAGCTTAAAGGTGCTGATTCTCCAAGTAGGGAGATTGCTAGTAAAGTAGCTGGAAAGGCGAACCCTAGCACAAGGAGATGAGAAATGGGGTGCGTTTTAGAAACCTTTCAAAATCACACGGTGTACCATCTTCTGGGTTTCTCATGCATGTTTTCGATGTAGCAAGATGCCCTTGAACATGGAGATTTGGGACCCATGGGATGGGTACCACGCAGTATTACTTTAAAGGGTCTGAGTTTGCTCACCCAACCTCACCCAACCTCTCAGCCCCAAGAGTGTCCACCCCTATGTCTCATCCAGGTTTGGGTCGAGATATGGTCAATCCAGGTTGCATCACAGCCCCTGAACGAATTTTGAAAGAATTTCTCTCTCTTTCACTGTCTTTGTTTTACGGGTTTTTAAAAGTAATTTATTTTTATAATGGGGTTTAGCTGCTTTTCACGGCTGTGTTTATGCGGCTTTACACCCACTTGGCTCACTTCCAGAGAAATATCAATACATAGGTTTTACGATTCTTACTAGTCAGATATATTCTTGTGCGGTGAATAGGGGGTGTTGAGTCCAGTTCACTGAGCAAGGAGTAGGCCTTGCCTATTACATATTGGGTGTATGGAACGGTATCTGAGCGAATTTGAAACCCTTGTTTTATGCATCACCCCACCTCACCTTTCCCGTTAAGAAGCCATAGTGTGTTTTCTAAATGTGTGACTCTGTTCTCTTTTGTAATTCAGTTCAAGTGTTGCGGTTTTTACATTCCCTCTATAAGTGATAGCTTATGATAAGTGTCTTTTTCTGTGTGACTTATTTCACTTAGAATCGTCATACCTAAATCCACTCATCTTGCTTCTACTAGCCTTATGACATTGATTTCATGTCTGAGTGATATTCCTTTGTACATAAGGACCACAACTTCTTTATCCATTTTTCTCTTTCCTGGGATATTTAAGGTGTCATGAAGTGGAGGTTCTTGTCAACATAGCAGCCCTAAACATTGGGGTGCCTGTGTCTTGCTGATTTTTAGTTTTCCCAATTTATACGCCCATGAGTGCACGTGCCCTATGCTCCCTAAGCAGTTTTTTCGATGTTTCAGGACACACCGTACACTTCTCCAGAGTGGCTGTTGGCAATTTACATCCCGCCCATCAGCGTAGCAAGGCTGCCATTTCTCCATGGCCTGTCCTGCATTTCTGGTTTTGACACTTTTTGCAGCATGGCCCTTTTGACCGATGGGAAGCGAGACTTCTTTGTAGTGCTGATTTGCCTTTCCAGGTTGCTTGGTTGGCCAAAAAGGGCGTATGCGTTTTTTCCTGAATATATTCAGGAAAAAACGCATACGCCCTTTTTGGCCAAGGGCATCACTGTCGACGTTTTGCCACTTTTCATGTGCTTTAAAGGCGATTCGAATCTACCTCCTGAAACCTGTTTCCTGCAATTCTGCCTTGCTTTCAAATCCTCTTCGTTGCCTACCCTCCATATATTTGTGGACGAGAGTTATCATTTATAACTCTGCAGGTTTGTGAATTGCAGTGACCCTGAGCTCCATTTTTCAACTGTCTTTTTTGGGAGCTGGCCGCAAAAGCACGGGATTGCCTCAGGCCCTATTCTGGTTCCCGGGGGCAGGCTGAGCCTGTGGTTAATTCTTCTTCCTGATGGGAAAATAGAGTGACCTGTGCCTGTCCCAACACCTAGATCTAGTCTCTCATTGGTTGCCCCTCGTCCCGTTCATCCTCAGGACAAATTGCAACCTGTAGGGAACAGGAGCTTAAAGGTGCTGATTCTCCAAGGAGGGAGATTGCTAGTAAAGAAGCTGGAAAGGCGAACCCTAGCACAAGGAGATGAGAAATGGGGTGCGTTTTAGAAACCTTTCAAAATCACACAGTGTACCATCTTCTGGGTTTCTCATGCATGTTTTCGATGTAGGAAGATGCCCTTGAACCTGGAGATTTGGGACCCATGGGATGGGTACCACGCAGTATTACTTTAAAGGGTCTGAGTTTGCTCACCCAACCTCACCCAACCTCTCAGCCCCAAGAGTGTCCACCCTTATGTCTCATCCAGGTGTGGGTCTAGATATGGTCAATCCAGGTTGCATCACAGCCCCTGAACGAATTTTGTAAGAATTTCTCTCTCTTTCACTGTCTTTGTTTTACGGGTTTTTAAAAGTAATTTATTTTTATAATGGGGTTTAGCTGCTTTTCACGGCTGTGTTTATGCGGCTTTACACCCACTTGGCTCACTTCCAGAGAGATATCAATACATAGGTTTTAAGATTCTTACTAGTCAGATATATTCTTGTGCGGTGAATAGGGGGTGTTGAGTCCAGTTCACTGAGCAAGGAGCAGGCCTTGTCTATTACATATTGGGTGTATGGAACGTTATCTGAGCGAATTTGAAACCCTTGTTTTATGCATCACCCCACCTCAACTTTCCCGTTAAGCAGCTATACTGTGTTTTCTAAACGTGTGACTCTGTTCTGTTTTGTAATTCAGTTCAAGTGTAGCGGTTTTTACATTCCCTCTATAAGTGATAGCTTATGATAAGGGTCTTTTTCTGTGTGACTTATTTCACTTAGAATCGTCATACCTAATCCACTCATCTTGCTTCACTAGCCTTATGACATTGATTTCATGTCTGAGTGATATTCCATTGTACATAAGGACCACAACTTCTTTATCCATTTTTCTCTTTCCTGGGATATTTAAGGTGTCATGAAGTGGAGGTTCTTGTCAACAGAGCAGCCCTAAACTTTGGGGTGCCTGTGTCTTGCTGATTTTTAGTTTTCCCAATTTATACACCCATGAGT
The DNA here is from genome assembly GCF_028021215.1 of Eschrichtius robustus. Classification (NCBI taxonomy): domain Eukaryota; kingdom Metazoa; phylum Chordata; class Mammalia; order Artiodactyla; family Eschrichtiidae; genus Eschrichtius; species Eschrichtius robustus. The sequence goes on from NW_027175340.1 coordinate 374,515, forward strand.
GGACGTGCCCTATGCTCCCTAAGCTGTGTTTTTTCGATGTTTCAGGACACACCGTACACTTCTCCAGAGTGGCTGTTGGCAATTTACATCCCGCCCATCAGCGTAGCAAGGCTTTCATTTCTCCATGGCCTGTCCTGCATTTCTGGTTTTGACACATTTTGCAGCATGGCCCTTTTGACCGATGGGAAGCGAAACTTCTTTGTAGCGCTGATTTGCCTTTCCAGGTTGCTTGGTTGGCCAAACAGGGCGTATGCGTTTTTTCCTGAATATATTCAGGAAAAAACGCATACGCCCTTTTTGGCCAAGGGCATCATTTTCGAAGTTTTGCCGCTTTTCATGTGCTTTAAAGGCGATTCGAATCTACCTCCTGAAATCTGTTTCCTGCAATTCTGCCTTGCTTTCAAATCCTCTTCGTTGCCTTCCGTCAATATATCTGTGGATGACAGTTATCATTTATAACTCTGCGGGTTTGTGAATTGCAGTGTCCCTGAGCTCCATTTTTCAACTCGCTTTTTTGGGAGCTGGCCGCAAAAGCGAGGGATTGCCTCAGGCCCTATTCTGGTTCCTGGCAGCAGGCTGAGCCTGTGGTTAATTCTTCTTCCTGATGGGAAAATAGAGTGACCTGTGCCTGTCCCAACATCTGGATCTAGTCTCTCATTGGTTGCCCCTCTTCCCGTTCATCCTCAGGACAAATTGCAACCTGTAGGGAACAGGAGCTTAAAGGTGCTGATTCTCCAAGTAGGGAGATTGCTAGTAAAGTAGCTGGAAAGGCGAACCCTAGCACAAGGAGATGAGAAATGGGGTTCGTTTTAGAAACCTTTCAAAATCACACGGTGTACCATCTTCTGGGTTTCTCATGCATGTTTTCGATGTAGCAAGATGCCCTTGAACCTGGAGATTTGGGACCCATGGGATGGGTACCACGCAGTATTACTTTAAAGGGTCTGTGTTTGCTCACCCAACCTCACCCAACCTCTCAGCCCCAAGTGTGTCCACCCTTATGTCTCATCCAGCTGTGGGTCTAGTTATGGTCAATCCAGGTTGCATCACAGCCCCTTAACGAATTTTGTAAGAATTTCTCTCTCTTTCACTGTCTTTGTTTTACGGGTTTTTAAAAGTAATTTATTTTTATAATGGGGTTTAGCTGCTTTTCACGGCTGTGTTTATGCGGCTTTACACCCACTTGACTCACTTCCAGACAGATATCAATACATAGGTTTTAAGATTCTTCCTAGTCAGATATATTCTTGTGCGGTGAATAGCGGGTGTTGAGTCCAGTTCACTGAGCAAGCAGTAGCTCTTGTCTATTACATATTGGGTGTATGGAACGGTATCTAAGCGAATTTGAAACCCTTGTTTTATGCATCACCCCACCTCACCTTTCCCGTTAAGCAGCCATAGTGTGTTTTCTAAACGTGTGACTCTGTTCTGTTTTGTAATTCAGTTCAAGTGTAGCGGTTTTTACATTCCCTCTATAAGTGATAGCTTATGATAAGTGTCTTTTTCTGTGTGACTTATTTCACTTAGAATCGTCGTACCTAAATCCACTCATCTTGCTTCTTCTAGCCTTATGACATTGATTTCATGTCTGAGTGATATTCCATTGTACATAAGGACCACAAATTCTTTATCCATTTTTCTCTTTCCTGGGATATTTAAGGTGTCATGAAGTGGAGGTTCTTGTCAACAGAGCAGCCCTAAACTTTAGGTTGCCTGTGTCTTGCTGATTTTTAGTTTTCCCAATTTATACGCCCATGAGTGGACGTGCCCTATGCTCCCTAAGCTGTGTTTTTTCGATGTTTCAGGACGCACCGTACACTTCTCCAGAGTGGCTGTTGGCAATTTACATCCCTCCCATCAGCGTAGCAAGGCTGCCATTTCTCCATGGCCTGTCCTGCATTTCTGGTTTTGAAAATTTTTGCAGCATGGCCCTTTTGACCGATGGGAAGCGAGAATTCTTGGTAGCGCTGATTTGCCTTTCCAGGTTGCTTGGTTGGCCAAAAAGGGCGTATGCGTTTTTTCCTGAATATATTCAGGAAACAACGCATACGCCCTTTTTGGCCAAGGTCATCATTGTCGACGTTTTGCCGCTTTTCATGTGCTTTAAAGGCGATTCGAATCTACCTCCTGAAACCTGTTTCCTGCAATTCTGCCTTCCTTTCAAATCATCTTCGTTGCCTTCGCTCAATATATTTGTGGACGAGAGTTATCATTTATAACTCAGCAGGTTTGTGAATTGCAGTGCCCCTGAGCTCCATTTTTCAACTGTCTTTTTTGGTAGCTGGCCACAAAAGCACGGGATTGCCTCAGGCCCTATTCTTGTTCCCAGCGGCAGGCTGAACCTGTGTTTAATTCTTCTTCCTGATGGGAAAATAGAGTGACCTGTGCCTGTCCCAACACCTAGATCTAGTCTCTCATTGGTTGCCCGTCTTCCCGTTCATCCTCAGGACAAATTGCAACCTGTAGGGAACAGGAGCTTAAAGGTGCTGATTCTCCAAGTAGCGAGATTGCTAGTAAAGTAGCTGGAAAGGCGAACACCCAGCACAAGGAGATGAGAAATGTGGTGCATTTTAGAAACCTTTCAAAATCACATGGTGTACCATCTTCTGGGTTTCTCATGCATGTTTTCGATGTAGGAAGATGCCCTTGAACCTGGAGATTTGGGACCCATGGGATGGGTACCACGCAGTATTACTTTAAAGGGTCTGCGTTTGCTCACCCAACCTCACCAAACCTCTCAGCCCCAAGAGTATCCACCCTTATGTCTCATCCAGCTGTGGGTCTAGATATGGTCAATCCAGGTTGCATCACAGCCCCTGAACGAATTTTGTAAGAATTTCTCTCTCTTTCACTGTCTTTGTTTTACGGGTTTTTAAAAGTAATTTATTTTTATAATGGGGTTTAGCTGCTTTTCACGGCTGTGTTTATGCGGCTTTACACCCACTTGACTCACTTCCAGACACGTATCAATACATAGGTTTTAAGATTCTTACTAGTCACGTATATTCTTGTGCGGTGAATAGGGGGTGTTGTGTCCAGTTCACTGAGCAAGGAGTAGGTCTTGTCTATTACATATTGGGTGTATGGAACGGTATCTGAGCGAATTTGAAACCCTTGTTTTATGCATCACCCCACCTCACCTTTCCCGTTAAGCAGCCATAGTGTGTTTTCTAACGTGTGACTCTGTTCTGTTTTGTAATTCAGTTCAAGTGTAGCGGTTTTTACATTCCCTCTATAAGTGATACCTTATGATATGTGTCTTTTTCTGTGTGACTTATTTCACTTGGAATCGTCGTACCTAAATCCACTCATCTTGCTTCTCCTAGCCTTATGACATTGATTTCATGTCGGAGTGATATTCCATTGTACATAAGGACCACAACTTCTTTACCCATTTTTCTCTTTCCTGGGACATCACATTAGGATTCTCTTTTTAACCTGTTCCTTAAAACACTAGTGCTTAGGAAATCTATTGGAGGCAGAAGCAGTCAAGGGTAGCTTAGGGTTAGGGTTAGGGTTAGGGTTAGGGTTAGGGTACGGCTTAGGGTACGGGTTCGTGTACGGGTTCGTGTACGGCGTAGGGTATGGGTAAGGGTTAGGGTTAGGGTTAGTTTGAAGGTTAGGGCTCAGTTTAGGGTACGTGTTAGGATTAGGGTTCGTGTTAGGGTTAGGGTAGGGGTTAGGGTTAGGGTACGCGTTAGGGTTAGGGTAGTTATTAAACCTATCCCACTCTCTAGATACCCCTTAGCACGTCAAGGAATATTATTTGGGGGTCCAGCCATGGAGAAGAGTTTAGACACTAGGAGAAGATAAGGAACACACCCATTATTCTGAAATCACATTAGGATTCTCTTTTTAACCTGTTCCTTAATACACTAGTGCTTAGGAAATCTATTGGAGGCAGAAGCAGTCAAGGGTAGCTTAGGGTTAGGGTTAGGGTTAGGGTACTTCTTAGGGTACGGGTTCGGGTACGGGTTCGGGTACGGCGTAGGGTATGGGTTAGGTTTAGGGGTAGGGTTAGTTTGAGGGTTAGGGCTCGGTTTAGGGTACGGGTTAGGATTAGTGTACGTTTTAGGGTTAGGGTAGATGTTAGGGTTAGGGTACGCGTTAGGGTTAGGGTAGTTATTAAACCTATCCCACTGTCTAGATACCCCTTAGCACGTCAAGGAATATTATTTGGGGGTCCAGCCATGGAGAAGAGTTTAGACACTAGGAGAAGATAAGGAACACACCCATTATCCTGAAATCACAATAGGATTCTCTTTTTAACCTGTTCCTTAATACACTAGTGCTTAGGAAATCTATTGGAGGCAGAAGCAGTCAAGGGTAGCTTAGGGTTAGGGTTAGGGTTAGGGTTAGGGTTATTGTTAGGGTAAGGCTTAGAGTACGGGTTCGGGTACGGGTTCGGGTACGGCGTATGGTATGGGTTAGGGTTAGGGTTAGGGTTAATTTGAGGGTTAGGGCTCGGTTTAGGGTACGGGTTAGGATTAGGGTACGTGTTAGGTTTAGGGTACGCGTTAGGGTTAGGGTAGTTATTAAACCTATCCCACTCTCTAGATACCCCTTAGCACGTCAAGGAATATTATTTGGGGGTCCAGCCATGGAGAAGAGTTTAGACACTAGGAGAAGATAAGGAACACACCCATTATCAAGAAATCACATTAGGATTCTCTTTTTAACCTGTTCCTTAAAACACTAGTGCTTAGGAAATCTATTGGAGGCAGAAGCAGTCAAGGGTAGCTTAGGGTTAGGGTTAGGGTTAGGGTTAGGGTTAGTGTTAGGGTACGGGTTAGGTTACGGGTTCGGGTACGGCGTAGGGTATGGGTTAGGGTTAGGGTTAGGGTTAGTTTGAGGGTTAGGTCTCGGTTTAGGGTACGGGTTAGGATTAGGGTACGTGTTAGGGTTAGGGTATGGGTTAGGGTTAGGGTACGCGTTAGGGTTAGGGTAGTTATTAAACCTATCCCACTCTCTAGATACCCCTTAGCACGTCAAGGAATATTATTTGGGTGTCCAGCCATGGAGAAGAGTTTAGACACTAGGAGAAGATAAGGTACACACCCATTATCAAGAAATCACATTAGGATTCTCTTTTTAACCTGTTCCTTAAAACACTAGTGCTTAGGAAATCTATTGGAGGCAGAAGCAGTCAAGGGAAGCTTAGGGTTAGGGTTAGGGTTAGGTTTAGGGTACGGCTTAGGGTACGGGTTCGGGTACGGTTTCGTGTACGGCGTAGGGTATGGGTTAGGGTTAGGGTTATGGTTAGTTTGAAGGGTAGGGCTCGGTTTAGGGTACGGGTTAGGATTAGGGTTCGTGTTAGGGTTAGGGTAGGGGTTAGGGTTAGGGTACGCGTTAGGGTTAGGGTAGTTATTAAACCTATCCCACTCTCTAGATACCCCTTAGCACGTCAAGGAATATTATTTGGGGGTCCAGCCATGGAGAAGAGTTTAGACACTAGGAGAAGATAAGGAACACACCCATTATCCTGAAATCACATTAGGATTCTCTTTTTAACCTGTTCCTTAATACACTAGTGCTTAGGAAATCTATTGGAGGCAGAAGCAGTCAAGGGTAGCTTAGGGTTAGGGTTAGGGTTAGGGTTAGGGTTAGGGTACGGCTTAGGGTACAGGTTCGGGTACGGGTTCGGGTACGGCGTAGGGTATGGGTTAGGGTTAGGGTTAGGGTTAGTTTGAGGGTTAGGGCTCGGTTTAGGGTACGGTTTAGGATTAGGGTACGTGTTAGGGTTAGGGTACGCGTTAGGGTTAGGGTAGTTATTAAACCTATCCCACTCTCTAGATACCCCTTAGCACGTCAAGGAATATTATTTGGGGGTCCAGCCATGGAGAAGAGTTTAGACACTAGGAGAAGATAAGGAACACACACATTATCAAGAAATCACATTAGGATTCTCTTTTTAACCTATTCCTTAAAACACTAGTGCTTAGGAAATCTATTGGAGGCAGAAGCAGTCAAGGGTAGCTTAGGGTTAGGGTTAGGGTAAGGTTTAGGGTTAGGGTACGGCTTAGGGTACGGGTTCGCGTACGGCGTAGGGTATGGGTTCGGGTTAGGGTTAGGGTTAGTTTGAGGGTTAGGTCTCGGTTTAGGGTACGGGTTAGGTTTAGGGTACGTGTTAGCGTTAGGTTAGGGGTTAGGGTTAGGGTACGCGTTAGGGTTAGGGTAGTTATTAAACCTATCCCACTCTCTAGATACCCCTTAGCACGTCAAGGAATATTATTTGGGTGTCCAGCCATGGAGAAGAGTTTAGACACTAGGAGAAGATAAGGAACACACCCATTATCCTGAAATCACATTAGGATTCTCTTTTTAACCTGTTCCTTAAAACACTAGTGCTTAGGAAATCTATTGGAGGCAGAAGCAGTCAAGGGAAGCTTAGGGTTAGGGTTAGGGTTAGGGTTAGGGTTAGCTTTAGGGTACGGGTTCGGGTACGGCGTAGGGTATGGGTTAGGGTTAGGGTTAGGGTTAATTTGAGGGTTAGGGCTTGGTTTAGGGTACGGGTTAGGATTAGTGTACGTGTTAGGATTAGGGTACGCGTTAGGGTTAGGGTAGTTATTAAACCTATCCCACTCTCTAGATACCCCTTAACACGTCAAGGAATATTATTTGGGGGTCCAGCCATGGAGAAGAGTTTAGACACTAGGAGAAGATAAGGAACACACCCATTATCAAGAAATCACATTAGGATTCTCTTTTTAACCTGTTCCTTAAAACACTAGTGCTTAGGAAATCTATTGGAGGCAGAAGCAGTCAAGGGTAGCTTAGGGTTAGGTTTAGGGTTAGGGTTAGGGTACGGCTTAGGGTACGGGTTCGGGTACGTGTTCGTGTACGGCGTAGGGTATGGGTTAGGGTTAGGGTTAGTTTGAAGGTTAGGGCTCGGTTTAGGGTACGGGTTAGGATTAGGGTTCGTGTTAGGGTTAGGGTAGGGGTTAGGGTTAGGGTACGCGTTAGGGTTAGGGTAGTTATTAAACCTATCCCACTCTCTAGATACCCCTTAGCACGTCAAGGAATATTATTTGGGGGTCCAGCCATGGAGAAGAGTTTAGACACTAGGAGAAGATAAGGAACACACCCATTATCCTGAAATCACATTAGGATTCTCTTTTTAACCTGTTCCTTAATACACTAGTGCTTAGGAAATCTATTGGAGGCAGAAGCAGTCAAGGGTAGCTTAGGGTTAGGGTTAGGGTTAGGGTTAGGGTACGGCTTAGGGTACGGGTTCGGGTACGGCGTAGGGTATGGGTTAGGTTTACGGTTAGGGTTAGTTTGAGGGTTAGGGCTCGGTTTAGGGTACGGGTTAGGATTAGTGTACGTGTTAGGGTTAGGGTAGAGGTTAGGGTTAGGGTACGCGTTAGGGTTAGGGTAGTTATTAAACCTATCCCACTCTCTAGATACCCCTTAGCACGTCAAGGAATATTATTTGGGGGTCCAGCCATGGAGAAGAGTTTAGACATTAGGAGAAGATAAGGAACACACCCATTATCCTGAAATCACAATAGGATTCTCTTTTTAACCTGTTCCTTAATACACTAGTGCTTAGGAAATCTATTGGAGGCAGAAGCAGTCAAGGGTAGCTTAGGGTTAGGGTTAGGGTTAGGGTTAGGGTTAGCTTTAGGGTACCGCTTAGGGTACGGGTTCGGGTACGGCGTAGGGTATGGGTTAGGGTTAGGGTTAGGGTTAATTTGAGGGTTAGGGCTCGGTTTAGGGTACGGGTTATGATTAGTGTACGTGTTAGGGTTAGGGTAGAGGTTAGGGTTAGGGTACGCGTTAGGGTTAGGGTAGTTATTAAACCTATCCCACTCTCTAGATACCCCTTAGCACGTCAAGGAATATTATTTGGGGGTCCAGCCATGGAGAAGAGTTTAGACACTAGGAGAAGATAAGGAACACACCCATTATCAAGAAATCACATTAGGATTCTCTTTTTAACCTGTTCCTTAAAACACTAGTGCTTAGGAAATCTATTGGAGGCAGAAGCAGTCAAGGGTAGCTTAGGGTTAGGGTTAGGGTTAGTGTTAGGGTACGGGTTAGGTTACGGGTTCGGGTACGGCGTAGGGTATGGGTTAGGGTTAGTTTGAGGGTTAGGGCTCGGTTTAGGGTACGGGTTAGGATTAGGGTTCGTGTTAGGGTTAGGGTAGGGGATAGGGTTAGGGTACGCGTTAGGGTTAGGGTAGTTATTAAACCTATCCCACTCTCTAGATACCCCTTAGCACGTCAAGGAATATTATTTGGGTGTCCAGCCATGGAGAAGAGTTTAGACACTAGGAGAAGATAAGGAACACACCCATTATCAAGAAATCACATTAGGATTCTCTTTTTAACCTGTTCCTTAAAACACTAGTGCTTAGGAAATCTATTGGAGGCAGAAGCAGTCAAGGGAAGCTTAGGGTTAGGGTTAGGGTTAGGTTTAGGGTACGGCTTAGGGTACGGGTTCGGGTACGGGTTCGTGTACGGCGTAGGGTATGGGTTAGGGTTAGGGTTATGGTTAGTTTGAAGGGTAGGGCTCGGTTTAGGGTACGGGTTAGGATTAGGGTTCGTGTTAGGGTTAGGGTAGGGGTTAGGGTTAGGGTACGCGTTAGGGTTAGTGTAGTTATTAAACCTATCCCACTCTCTAGATTCCCCTTAGCACGTCAAGGAATATTATTTGGGGGTCCAGCCATGGAGAAGAGTTTAGACACTAGGAGAAGATAAGCAACACACCCATTATCCTGAAATCACATTAGGATTCTCTTTTTAACCTGTTCCTTAATACACTAGTGCTTAGGAAATCTATTGGAGGCAGAAGCAGTCAAGGGTAGCTTAGGGTTAGGGTTAGGGTTAGGGTTAGGGTACGGCTTAGGGTACGGGTTCGGGTACGGGTTCGGGTACGGCGTAGGGTATGGTTTAGGTTTAGTGTTAGGGTTAGTTTGAGGGTTAGGGCTCGGTTTAGGGTACGGGTTAGGATTAGTGTACGTGTTAGGGTTAGGGTAGAGGTTAGGGTTAGGTTACGCGTTAGGGTTAAGGTAGTTATTAATCCTATCCCACTCTCTAGATACCCCTTAGCACGTCAAGGAATATTATTTGGGGGTCCAGCCATGGAGAAGAGTTTAGACACTAGGAGAAGATAAGGAACACACCCATTATCAAGAAATCACATTAGGATTCTCTTTTTAACCTGTTCCTTAAAACACTAGTGCTTAGGAAATCTATTGGAGGCAGAAGCAGTCAAGGGTAGCTTAGGGTTAGGGTTAGGGTTAGGGTTAGGTTTAGGGTACGGCTTAGGGTACGGGTTCGGGTACGGGTTCGTGTATGGCGTAGGGTATGTGTTAGGGTTAGGGTTAGGGTTAGTTTGAAGGTTAGGGCTCGGTTTAGGGTACGGGTTAGGATTAGGGTTCGTGTTAGGGTTAGGGTAGGGGTTAGGGTTAGGGAACGCGTTAGGGTTAGGGTAGTTATTAAACCTATCCCACTCTCTAGATACCCCTTAGCACGTCAAGGAATATTATTTGGGGGTCCAGCCATGGAGAAGAGTTTAGACACTAGGAGAAGATAAGGAACACACCCATTATCAAGAAATCACATTAGGATTCTCTTTTTAACCTGTTCCTTAAAACACTAGTGCTTAGGAAATCTATTGGAGGCAGAAGCAGTCAAGGGTAGCTTAGGGTTAGGGTTAGGGTAAGGTTTAGGGTTAGGGTACGGCTTAGGGTACGGGTTCGGGTACGGGTTCGGGTACGGCGTAGGGTATGGGTTCGGGTTCGGGTTAGGGTTAGTTGAGGGTTAGGTCTCGTTTTAGGGTACGGGTTAGGATTAGGGTACGTGTTAGCGTTAGGTTAGGGGTTAGGGTTAGGGTACGTGTTAGGGTTAGGGTAGTTATTAAACCTATCCCACTCTCTAGATACCCCTTAGCACGTCAAGGAATATTATTTGGGGGTGTAGCCATGGAGAAGAGTTTAGACACTAGGAGAAGATAAGGAACACACCCATTATCAAGAAATCACATTAGGATTCTCTTTTTAACCTGTTCCTTAAAACACTAGTGCTTAGGAAATCTATTGGAGGCAGAAGCAGTCAAGGGTAGCTTAGGGTTAGGGTTAGGGTTATTGTTAGGGTACGGGTTAGGTTACGGGTTCGGGTACGGCGTAGGGTATGGGTTAGGGTTAGGGTTAGGTTTAGTTTGAGGGTTAGGGCTCGGTTTAGGGTACGGTTTAGGATTAGGGTACGTGTTAGGGTTAGGGTAGGGGTTAGGGTTAGCGTACGAGTTAGGGTTAGGGTAGTTATTAAACCTATCCCACTCTCTAGATACCCCTTAGCACGTCAAGGAATATTATTTGGGTGTCCAGCCATGGAGAAGAGTTTAGACACTAGGAGAAGATAAGGAACACACCCATTATCCTGAAATCACATTAGGATTCTCTTTTTAACCTGTTCCTTAAAACACTAGTGCTTAGGAAATCTATTGGAGGCAGAAGCAGTCAAGGGTAGCTTAGGGTTAGGGTTAGGGTTAGGGTTAGGGTTAGCTTTAGGTTACGGGTTCGGGTACGGCGTAGGGTATGGGTTAGGGTTAGGGTTAGGGTTAATTTTAGGGTTAGGGCTTGGTTTAGGGTACGGGTTAGGATTAGTGTACGTGTTAGGATTAGGGTACGCGTTAGGGTTAGGGTAGTTATTAAACCTATCCCACTCTCTAGATACCCCTTAACACGTCAAGGAATATTGTTTGGGGGTCCAGCCATGGAGAAGAGTTTAGACACTAGTAGAAGATAAGGAACACACCCATTATCAAGAAATCACATTAGGATTCTCTTTTTAACCTGTTCCTTAAAACACTAGTGCTTAGGAAATCTATTGGAGGCAGAAGCAGTCAAGGGTAGCTTAGGGTTAGGGTTAGGGTTAGGGTTAGGGTACGGCTTAGGGTACGGGTTCGGGTACGTGTTCGTGTACGGCGTAGGGTATGGGTTAGGGTTAGGGTTAGGGTTAGTTTGAAGGTTAGGGCTCGGTTTAGGGTACGGGTTAGGATTAGGGTTCGTGTTAGGGTTAGGGTAGGGGTTAGGGTTAGGGTATGCGTTAGGGTTAGGGTAGTTATTAAACCTATCCCACTCTCTAGATACCCCTTAGCACGTCAAGGAATATTATTTGGGGGTCCAGCCATGGAGAAGAGTTTAGACACTAGGAGAAGATAAGGAACACACCCATTATCCTGAAATCACATTAGGATTCTCTTTTTAACCTGTTCCTTAATACACTAGTGCTTAGGAAATCTATTGGAGGCAGAAGCAGTCAAGGGTAGCTTAGGGTTAGGGTTAGGGTTAGGGTTAGGGTACGGCTTAGGGTACGGGTTCGGGTACGGGTTCGGGTACGGCGTAGGGTATGGGTTAGGTTTAGGGTTAGGGTTAGTTTGAGGGTTAGGGCTCGGTTTAGGGTACGGGTTAGGATTAGTGTACGTGTTAGGGTTAGGGTAGAGGTTAGGGTTAGGGTACGCGTTAGGGTTAGGGTAGTTATTAAACCTATCCCACTCTCTAGATACCCCTTAGCACGTCAAGGAATATTATTTGGGTGTCCAGCCATGGAGAAGAGTTTAGACACTAGGAGAAGATAAGGAACACACCCATTATCAAGAAATCACATTAGGATTCTCTTTTTAACCTGTTCCTTAAAACACTAGTGCTTAGGAAATCTATTGGAGGCAGAAGCAGTCAAGGGTAGCTTAGGGTTAGGGTTAGGGTTAGTGTTAGGGTACGGGTTAGGTTACGGGTTCGGGTAGGGCGTAGGGTATGGGTTAGGGTTAGGGTTAGGGTTAGTTTGAGGGTTAGGGCTCGGTTTAGGGTACGGGTTAGGATTAGGGTACGTGTAGGGTTAGGGTAGGAGTTAGGGTTAGGGTACGTGTTAGGGTTAGGGTAGTTATTAAACCTATCCCACTCTCTAGATACCCCTTAGCACGTCAAGGAATATTATTTGGGTGTCCAGCCATGGAGAAGAGTTTAGACACTAGGAGAAGATAAGGAACACACCCATTATCAAGAAATCACATTAGGATTCTCTTTTTAACCTGTTCCTTAAAACACTAGTGCTTAGGAAATCTATTGGAGGCAGAAGCAGTCAATGGTAGCTTAGGGTTAGGGTTAGGGTTAGGGTTAGGTTTAGGGTACGGCTTAGGGTACGGGTTCGGGTACGGGTTCGTGTACGGCATAGGGTAGGGGTTAGGTTTAGGGTTAGGGTTAGTTTGAAGGTTAGGGCTCGGTTTAGGGTACGAGTTAGGATTAGAGTTCGTGTTAGGGTTAGGGTAGGGTTTAGGGTTAGTGTACGCGTTAGGGTTAGGGTAGTTATTAAACCTATCCCACTCTCTAGATACCCCTTAGCACGTCAAGGAATATTATTTGGGGGTCCAGCCATGGAGAACAGTTTAGACACTAGGAGAAGATAAGGAACACACCCATTATCCTGAAATCACATTAGGATTCTCTTTTTAACCTGTTCCTTAATACACTAGTGCTTAGGAAATCTATTGGAGGCAGAAGCAGTCAAGGGTAGCTTAGGGTTAGGATTAGGTTTAGGGTACTTCTTAGGGTACGGGTTCGGGTACGGGTTCGGGTACGGCGTAGTGTATGGGTTAGGTTTAGGGGTAGGGTTAGTTTGAGGGTTAGGGCTCGGTTTAGGGTACGGGTTAGGATTAGTGTACGTTTTAGGGTTAGGGTAGAGGTTAGGGTTAGGGTACGTGTTAGGGTTAGGGTAGTTATTAAACCTATCCCACTCTCTAGATACCCCTTAGCACGTCAAGGAATATTATTTGGGGGTCCAGCCATGGAGAAGAGTTTAGACACTAGGAGAAGATAAGGAACACACCCATTATCCTGAAATCACAATAGGATTCTCTTTTTAACCTGTTCCTTAATACACTAGTGCTTAGGAAATCTATTGGAGGCAGAAGCAGTCAAGGGAAGCTTAGGGTTAGGGTTAGGTTTAGGTTTAGGGTACGGCTTAGGGTACGGGTTCGGGTACGGGTTCGTGTACGGCGTAGGGTATGGGTTAGGGTTAGGGTTATGGTTAGTTTGAAGGGTAGGGCTCGGTTTAGGGTACGGGTTAGGATTAGGGTTCGTGTTAGGGTTAGGGTAGGGGTTAGGGTTAGGGTACGCGTTAGGGTTAGTGTAGTTATTAAACCTATCCCACTCTCTAGATTCCCCTTAGCACGTCAAGGATTATTATTTGGGGGTCCAGCCATGGAGAAGAGTTTAGACACTAGGAGAAGATAAGCAACACACCCATTATCCTGAAATCACATTAGGATTCTCTTTTTAACCTGTTCCTTAATACACTAGTGCTTAGGAAATCTATTGGAGGCAGAAGCAGTCAAGGGTAGCTTAGGGTTAGGGTTAGGGTTAGGGTTAGGGTTAGGGTACGGCTTAGGGTACGGGTTCGGTTACGGGTTCGGGTACGGCGTAGGGTATGGGTTAGGGTTAGGGTTAGGGTTAGTTTGAGGGTTAGGGCTCGGTTTAGGGTACGGGTTAGGATTAGGGTACGTGTTAGGGTTAGGGTAGGGGTTAGGGTTAGGTTACGCGTTAGGGTTAGGGTAGTTATTAAACCTATCCCACTCTCTAGATACCCCTTAGCACGTCAAGGAATATTATTTGGGGGTCCAGCCATGGAGAAGAGTTTAGACACTAGGAGAAGATAAGGAACACACCCATTATCAAGAAATCACATTAGGATTCTCTTTTTAACCTGTTCCTTAAAACACTAGTGCTTAGGAAATCTATTGGAGGCAGAAGCAGTCAAGGGTAGCTTAGGGTTAGGGTTAGGGTTAGGGTTAGGGTGCGGCTTAGGGTACGGGTTCGGGTACAGGTTCGGGTACGGCGTAGGGTATGGGTTAGGGTTAGGGTTAGGGTTAGTTTGAGGGTTAGGGCTCGGTTTAGGGTACAGTTTAGGATTAGGGTACGTGTTAGGGTTAGGGTACGCGTTAGGGTTAGGGTAGTTATTAAACCTATCCCACTCTCTAGATACCCCTTAGCACGTCAAGGAATATTATTTGGGGGTCCAGCCATGGAGAAGAGTTTAGACACTAGGAGAAGATAAGGAACACACACATTATCAAGAAATCACATTAGGATTATCTTTTTAACTTATTCCTTAAAACACTAGTGCTTAGGAAATCTATTGGAGGCAGAAGCAGTCAAGGGTAGCTTAGGGTTAGGGTTAGGGTAAGGTTTAGGGTTAGGGTACGGCTTAGGGTACGGGTTCGGGTACGGGTTCGGGTACGGCGTAGGGTATGGGTTCGGGTTAGGGTTAGGGTTAGTTTGAGGGTTAGGTCTCGGTTTAGGGTACGGGTTAGGATTAGGGTACGTGTTAGCGTTAGGTTAGGGGTTAGGGTTAGGGTACGCTTTAGGGTTAGGGTAGTTATTAAACCTATCCCACTCTCTAGATACCCCTTAGCACGGCAAGGAATATTATTTGGGGGTCCAGCCATGGAGAAGAGTTTAGACACTAGGAGAAGATAAGGAACACACCCATTATCAAGAAATCACATTAGGATTCTCTTTTTAACCTGTTCCTTAAAACACTAGTGCTTAGGAAATCTATTGGAGGCAGAAGCAGTCAAGGGTAGCTTAGGGTTAGGCTTAGGGTTAGGGTACTTCTTAGGGTACGGGTTCGGGTACGGGTTCGGGTACGGCGTAGGGTATGGGTTAGGTTTAGGGGTAGGGTTAGTTTGAGGGTTAGGGCTCGGTTTAGGGTACGGTTTAGGATTAGGGTACGTGTTAGGGTTAGGGTACGCGTTAGGGTTAGGGTAGTTATTAAACCTATCCCACTCTCTAGATACCCCTTAGCACGTCAAGGAATATTATTTGGGGGTCCAGCCATGGAGAAGAGTTTAGACACTAGGAGAAGATAAGGAACACACACATTATCAAGAAATCACATTAGGATTCTCTTTTTAACCTATTCCTTAAAACACTAGTGCTTAGGAAATCTATTGGAGGCAGAAGCAGTCAAGGGTAGCTTAGGGTTAGGGTTAGGGTAAGGTTTAGGGTTAGGGTACGGCTTAGGGTACGGGTTCGGGTACGGGTTCGGGTACGGCGTAGGGTATGGGTTCGGGTTAGGGTTAGGGTTAGTTTGAGGGTTAGGTCTCGGTTTAGGGTACGGGTTAGGATTAGGGTACGTGTTAGCGTTAGGTTAGGGGTTAGGGTTAGGGTACGCGTTAGGGTTAGGGTAGTTATTAAACCTATCCCACTCTCTAGATACCCCTTAGCACGTCAAGGAATATTATTTGGGGGTCCAGCCATGGAGAAGAGTTTAGACACTAGGAGAAGATAAGGAACACACCCATTATCAAGAAATCACATTAGGATTCTCTTTTTAACCTGTTCCTTAAAACACTAGTGCTTAGGAAATCTATTGGAGGCAGAAGCAGTCAAGGGTAGCTTAGGGTTAGGGTTAGGGTTAGTGTTAGGGTACGGGTTAGGTTACGGGTTCGGGTACGGCGTAGGGTATGGGTTAGGGTTAGGGTTAGGGTTAGTTTGAGGGTTAGGGCTCGGTTTAGGGTACGGTTTAGGATTAGGGTACGTGTTAGGGTTAGGGTACGCGTTAGGGTTAGGGTACTTATTAAACCTATCCCACTCTCTAGATACCCCTTAGCACGTCAAGGAATATTATTTGGGGGTCCATCCATGGAGAAGAGTTTAGACACTAGGAGAAGATAAGGAACACACCCATTATCAAGAAATCACATTAGGATTCTCTTTTTAACCTGTTCCTTAAAACACTAGTGCTTAGGAAATCTATTGGAGGCAGAAGCAGTCAAGGGTAGCTTAGGGTTAGGGTTAGGGTTAGTGTTAGGGTACGGGTTAGGTTACGTGTTCGTGTACGGCGTAGGGTATGGGTTAGGGTTAGGGTTAGGGTTAGTTTGAGGGTTAGGGCTCGGTTTAGGGTACGGGTTAGGATTAGGGTACGTGTTAGGGTTAGGGTAGGGGTTAGGGTTAGGGTACGCGTTAGGGTTAGGGTAGTTATTAAACCTATCCCACTCTCTAGATACCCCTTAGCACGTCAAGGAATATTATTTGGGTGTCCAGCCATGGAGAAGAGTTTAGACACTAGGAGAAGATAAGGAACACACCCATTATCAAGAAATCACATTAGGATTCTCTTTTTAACCTGTTCCTTAAAACACTAGTGCTTAGGAAATCTATTGGAGGCAGAAGCAGTCAATGGTAGCTTAGGGTTAGGGTTAGGGTTAGGGTTAGGTTTAGGGTACGGCTTAGGGTACGGGTTCGGGTACGGGTTCGTGTACGGCATAGGGTAGGGGTTAGGTTTAAGGTTAGGGTTAGTTTGAAGGTTAGGGCTCGGTTTAGGGTACGGGTTAGGATTAGGGTTCGTGTTAGGGTTAGGGTAGGGTTTAGGGTTAGGGTACGCGTTAGGGTTAGGGTAGTTATTAAACCTATCCCACTCTCTAGATACCCCTTAGCACGTCAAGGAATATTATTTGGGTGTCCAGCCATGGAGAAGAGTTTAGACACTAGGAGAAGATAAGCAACACACCCATTATCCTGAAATCACATTAGGATTCTCTTTTTAACCTGTTCCTTAATACACTAGTGCTTAGGAAATCTATTGGAGGCAGAAGCAGTCAAGGGTAGCTTAGGGTTAGGGTTAGGGTTAGGGTACTTCTTAGGGTACGGGTTCGGGTACGGGTTCGGGTACGGCGTAGGGTATGGGTTAGGTTTAGGGGTAGGGTTAGTTTGAGGGTTAGGGCTCGGTTTAAGGTACGGGTTAGGATTAGTGTACGTTTTAGGGTTAGGGTAGAGGTTAGGGTTAGGGTACGCGTTAGGGTTAGGGTAGTTATTAAACCTATCCCACTCTCTAGATACCCCTTAGCACGTCAAGGAATATTATTTGGGGGTCCAGCCATGGAGAAGAGTTTAGACACTAGGAGAATATAAGGAACACACCCATTATCCTGAAATCACATTAGGATTCTCTTTTTAACCTGTTCCTTAATACACTAGTGCTTAGGAAATCTATTGGAGGCAAAAGCAGTCAAGGGTAGCTTAGGGTTAGGGTTAGGGTTAGGGTTAGGGTTAGCTTTAGGTTACCGCTTAGGGTACGGGTTCGGGTACGGCGTAGGGTATGGGTTAGGGTTAGGGTTAGGGTTAATTTGAGGGTTAGGGCTCGGTTTAGGGTACGGGTTAGGATTAGTGTACGTGTTAGGGTTAGGGTAGAGGTTAGGGTTAGGGTACGCGTTAGGGTTAGGGTAGTTATTAAACCTATCCCACTGTCTAGATAACCCTTAGCACGTCAAGGAATATTATTTGGGGGTCCAGCCATGGAGAAGAGTTTAGACACTAGGAGAAGAAAAGGAACACACCCATTATCAAGAAATCACATTAGGATTCTCTTTTTAACCTGTTCCTTAAAACACTAGTGCTTAGGAAATCTATTGGAGGCAGAAGCAGTCAAGGGTAGCTTAGGGTTAGGGTTAGGGTTAGTGTTAGGGTACGGGTTAGGTTACGGGTTCGGGTACGGCGTAGGGTATGGGTTAGGGTTAGGGTTAGGGTTAGTTTGAGGGTTAGGGCTCGGTTTAGGGTACGGGTTAGGATTAGGGTACGTGTTAGGGTTAGGGTAGGGGTTAGGGTTAGGGTACGCGTTAGGGTTAGGGTAGTTATTAAACCTATCCCACTCTCTAGATACCCCTTAGCACGTCAAGGAATATTATTTGGGTGTCCAGCCATGGAGAAGAGTTTAGACACTAGGAGAAGATAAGGAACACACCCATTATCAAGAAATCACATTAGGATTCTCTTTTTAACCTGTTCCTTAAAACACTAGTGCTTAGGAAATCTATTGGAGGCAGAAGCAGTCAAGGGAAGCTTAGGGTTAGGGTTAGGGTTAGGTTTAGGGTACGGCTTAGGGTACGGGTTCGGGTACGGGTTCGTGTACGGCGTAGGGTATGGGTTAGGGTTAGGGTTATGGTTAGTTTGAAGGGTAGGGCTCGGTTTAGGGTACGGGTTAGGATTAGGGTTCGTGTTAGGGTTAGGGTAGGGGTTAGGGTTAGGGTACGCGTTAGGGTTAGGGTAGTTATTAAACCTATCCCACTCTCTAGATTCCCCTTAGCACGTCAAGGAATATTATTTGGGGGTCCAGCCATGGAGAAGAGTTTAGACACTAGGAGAAGATAAGGAACACACCCATTATCCTGAAATCACATTAGGATTCTCTTTTTAACCTGTTCCTTGATACACTAGTGCTTAGGAAATCTATTGGAGGCAGAAGCAGTCAAGGGTAGCTTAGGGTTAGGGTTAGGGTTAGGGTTAGGGTACGGCTTAGGGTACGGGTTCGGGTACGGGTTCGGGTACGGCCTAGGGTATGGGTTAGGGTTAGGGTTAGGGTTAGTTTGAGGGTTAGGGCTCGGTTTAGGGTACGGGTTAGGATTAGTGTACGTGTTAGGGTTAGGGTAGAGGTTAGGGTTAGGGTACGCGTTAGGGTTAGGGTAGTTATTAAACCTATCCCACTCTCTAGATACCCCTTAGCACGTCAAGGAATATTATTTGGGGGTCCAGCCATGGAGAAGAGTTTAGACACTAGGAGAAGATAAGGAACACACCCATTATCAAGAAATCACATTAGGATTCTCTTTTTAACCTGTTCCTTAAAACACTAGTGCTTAGGAAATCTATTGGAGGCAGAAGCAGTCAAGGGTAGCTTAGGGTTAGGGTTAGGGTTAGGGTTAGGGTGCGGCTTAGGGTACGGGTTCGGGTACAGGTTCGGGTACGGCGTAGGGTATGGGTTAGGGTTAGGGTTAGGGTTAGTTTGAGGGTTAGGGCTCGGTTTAGGGTACAGTTTAGGATTAGGGT
Source organism: Eschrichtius robustus (assembly GCF_028021215.1). Lineage (NCBI taxonomy): Eukaryota > Metazoa > Chordata > Mammalia > Artiodactyla > Eschrichtiidae > Eschrichtius > Eschrichtius robustus. The sequence continues at coordinate 393,339 of NW_027175340.1, forward strand.
ACGTGTTAGGGTTAGGGTACGCGTTAGGGTTAGGGTAGTTATTAAACCTATCCCACTCTCTAGATACCCCTTAGCACGTCAAGGAATATTATTTGGGGGTCCAGCCATGGAGAAGAGTTTAGACACTAGGAGAAGATAAGGAACACACACATTATCAAGAAATCACATTAGGATTATCTTTTTAACTTATTCCTTAAAACACTAGTGCTTAGGAAATCTATTGGAGGCAGAAGCAGTCAAGGGTAGCTTAGGGTTAGGGTTAGGGTAAGGTTTAGGGTTAGGGTACGGCTTAGGGTACGGGTTCGGGTACGGGTTCGGGTACGGCGTAGGGTATGGGTTCGGGTTAGGGTTAGGGTTAGTTTGAGGGTTAGGTCTCGGTTTAGGGTACTGGTTAGGATTAGGGTACGTGTTAGCGTTAGGTTAGGGGTTAGGGTTAGGGTACGCTTTAGGGTTAGGGTAGTTATTAAACCTATCCCACTCTCTAGATACCCCTTAGCACGGCAAGGAATATTATTTGGGGGTCCAGCCATGGAGAAGAGTTTAGACACTAGGAGAAGATAAGGAACACACCCATTATCAAGAAATCACATTAGGATTCTCTTTTTAACCTGTTCCTTAAAACACTAGTGCTTAGGAAATCTATTGGAGGCAGAAGCAGTCAAGGGTAGCTTAGGGTTAGGCTTAGGGTTAGGGTACTTCTTAGGGTACGGGTTCGGGTACGGGTTCGGGTACGGCGTAGGGTATGGGTTAGGTTTAGGGGTAGGGTTAGTTTGAGGGTTAGGGCTCGGTTTAGGGTACGGTTTAGGATTAGGGTACGTGTTAGGGTTAGGGTACGCGTTAGGGTTAGGGTAGTTATTAAACCTATCCCACTCTCTAGATACCCCTTAGCACGTCAAGGAATATTATTTGGGGGTCCAGCCATGGAGAAGAGTTTAGACACTAGGAGAAGATAAGGAACACACACATTATCAAGAAATCACATTAGGATTCTTTTTTTAACCTATTCCTTAAAACACTAGTGCTTAGGAAATCTATTGGAGGCAGAAGCAGTCAAGGGTAGCTTAGGGTTAGGGTTAGGGTAAGGTTTAGGGTTAGGGTACGGCTTAGGGTACGGGTTCGGGTACGGGTTCGGGTACGGCGTAGGGTATGGGTTCGGGTTAGGGTTAGGGTTAGTTTGAGGGTTAGGTCTCGGTTTAGGGTACGGGTTAGGATTAGGGTACGTGTTAGCGTTAGGTTAGGGGTTAGGGTTAGGGTACGCGTTAGGGTTAGGGTAGTTATTAAACCTATCCCACTCTCTTGATACCCCTTAGCACGTCAAGGAATATTATTTGGGGGTCCAGCCATGGAGAAGAGTTTAGACACTAGGAGAAGATAAGGAACACACCCATTATCAAGAAATCACATTAGGATTCTCTTTTTAACCTGTTCCTTAAAACACTAGTGCTTAGGAAATCTATTGGAGGCAGAAGCAGTCAAGGGTAGCTTAGGGTTAGGGTTAGGGTTATTGTTAGGGTAAGGCTTAGGGTACGGGTTCGGGTACGGCGTAGGGTATGGGTTAGGGTTAGTGTTAGGGTTAGTTTGAGGGTTAGGGCTCGGTTTAGGGTACGGTTTAGGATTAGGGTACGTGTTAGGGTTAGGGTACGCGTTAGGGTTAGGGTACTTATTAAACCTATCCCACTCTCTAGATACCCCTTAGCACGTCAAGGAATATTATTTGGGGGTCCATCCATGGAGAAGAGTTTAGACACTAGGAGAAGATAAGGAACACACCCATTATCAAGAAATCACATTAGGATTCTCTTTTTAACCTGTTCCTTAAAACACTAGTGCTTAGGAAATCTATTGGAGGCAGAAGCAGTCAAGGGTAGCTTAGGGTTAGGGTTAGGGTTAGGGTTAGGGTTAGCTTTAGGTTACCGCTTAGGGTACGGGTTCGGGTACGGCGTAGGGTATGGGTTAGGGTTAGGGTTAGGGTTAATTTGAGGGTTAGGGCTCGGTTTAGGGTACGGGTTAGGATTAGTGTACGTGTTAGGGTTAGGGTAGAGGTTAGGGTTAGGGTACGCGTTAGGGTTAGGGTAGTTATTAAACCTATCCCACTGTCTAGATAACCCTTAGCACGTCAAGGAATATTATTTGGGGGTCCAGCCATGGAGAAGAGTTTAGACACTAGGAGAAGAAAAGGAACACACCCATTATCAAGAAATCACATTAGGATTCTCTTTTTAACCTGTTCCTTAAAACACTAGTGCTTAGGAAATCTATTGGAGGCAGAAGCAGTCAAGGGTAGCTTAAGGTTAGGGTTAGGGTTAGTGTTAGGGTACGGGTTAGGTTACGGGTTCGGGTACGGCGTAGGGTATGGGTTAGGGTTAGGGTTAGGGTTAGTTTGAGGGTTAGGGCTCGGTTTAGGGTACGGGTTAGGATTAGGGTACGTGTTAGGGTTAGGGTAGGGGTTAGGGTTAGGGTACGCGTTAGGGTTAGGGTAGTTATTAAACCTATCCCACTCTCTAGATACCCCTTAGCACGTCAAGGAATATTATTTGGGTGTCCAGCCATGGAGAAGAGTTTAGACACTAGGAGAAGATAAGGAACACACCCATTATCAAGAAATCACATTAGGATTCTCTTTTTAACCTGTTCCTTAAAACACTAGTGCTTAGGAAATCTATTGGAGGCAGAAGCAGTCAAGGGAAGCTTAGGGTTAGTGTTAGGGTTAGGTTTAGGGTACGGCTTAGGGTACGGGTTCGGGTACGGGTTCGTGTACGGCGTAGGGTATGGGTTAGGGTTAGGGTTATGGTTAGTTTGAAGGGTAGGGCTCGGTTTAGGGTACGGGTTAGGATTAGGGTTCGTGTTAGGGTTAGGGTAGGGGTTAGGGTTAGGGTACGCGTTAGGGTTAGGGTAGTTATTAAACCTATCCCACTCTCTAGATTCCCCTTAGCACGTCAAGGAATATTATTTGGGGGTCCAGCCATGGAGAAGAGTTTAGACACTAGGAGAAGATAAGGAACACACCCATTATCCTGAAATCACATTAGGATTCTCTTTTTAACCTGTTCCTTGATACACTAGTGCTTAGGAAATCTATTGGAGGCAGAAGCAGTCAAGGGTAGCTTAGGGTTAGGGTTAGGGTTAGGGTTAGGGTACGGCTTAGGGTACGGGTTCGGGTACGGGTTCGGGTACGGCCTAGGGTATGGGTTAGGGTTAGGGTTAGGGTTAGTTTGAGGGTTAGGGCTCGGTTTAGGGTACGGGTTAGGATTAGTGTACGTGTTAGGGTTAGGGTAGAGGTTAGGGTTAGGGTACGCGTTAGGGTTAGGGTAGTTATTAAACCTATCCCACTCTCTAGATACCCCTTAGCACGTCAAGGAATATTATTTGGGGGTCCATCCATGGAGAAGAGTTTAGACACTAGGAGAAGATAAGGAACACACCCATTATCAAGAAATCACATTAGGATTCTCTTTTTAACCTGTTCCTTAAAACACTAGTGCTTAGGAAATCTATTGGAGGCAGAAGCAGTCAAGGGTAGCTTAGGGTTAGGGTTAGGGTTAGGGTTAGGGTGCGGCTTAGGGTACGGGTTCGGGTACAGGTTCGGGTACGGCGTAGGGTATGGGTTAGGGTTAGGGTTAGGGTTAGTTTGAGGGTTAGGGCTCGGTTTAGGGTACAGTTTAGGATTAGGGTACGTGTTAGGGTTAGGGTACGCGTTAGGGTTAGGGTAGTTATTAAACCTATCCCACTCTCTAGATACCCCTTAGCACGTCAAGGAATATCATTTGGGTGTCCAGCCATGGAGAAGAGTTTAAACACTAGGAGAAGATAAGGAACACACCCATTATCAAGAAATCACATTAGGATTCTCTTTTTAACTTATTCCTTAAAACACTAGTGCTTAGGAAATCTATTGGAGGCAGAAGCAGTCAAGGGTAGCTTAGGGTTAGGGTTAGGGTAAGGTTTAGGGTTAGGGTACGGCTTAGGGTACGGGTTCGGGTACGGGTTCGGGTACGGCGTAGGGTATGGGTTCGGGTTAGGGTTAGGGTTAGTTTGAGGGTTAGGTCTCGGTTTAGGGTACGGGTTAGGATTAGGGTACGTGTTAGCGTTAGGTTAGGGGTTAGGGTTAGGGTACGCGTTACGGTTAGGGTAGTTATTAAACCTATCCCACTCTCTAGATACCCCTTAGCACGTCAAGGAATATTATTTGGGGGTCCAGCCATGGAGAAGACTTTAGACACTAGGAGAAGATAAGGAACACACCCATTATCAAGAAATCACATTAGGATTCTCTTTTTAACCTGTTCCTTAAAACACTAGTGCTTAGGAAATCTTTTGGTGGCAGAAGCAGTCAAGGGTAGCTTAGGGTTAGGGTTAGGGTTATTGTTAGGGTAAGGCTTAGGGTACGGGTTCGGGTACGGCGTAGGGTATGGGTTAGGGTTAGTGTTAGGGTTAGTTTGAGGGTTAGGGCTCGGTTTAGGTTACGGTTTAGGATTAGGGTACGTGTTAGGGTTAGGGTACGCGTTAGGGTTAGGGTAGTTATTAAACCTATCCCACTCTCTAGATACCCCTTAGCACGTCAAGGAATATTATTTGGGGGTCCATCCATGGAGAAGAGTTTAGACACTAGGAGAAGATAAGGAACACACCCATTATCAAGAAATCACATTAGGATTCTCTTTTTAACCTGTTCCTTAAAACACTAGTGCTTAGGAAATCTATTGGAGGCAGAAGCAGTCAAGGGTAGCTTAGGATTAGGGTTAGGGTTAGTGTTAGGGTACGGGTTAGGTTACGGGTTCGGGTACGGCGTAGGGTATGGGTTAGGGTTAGGGTTAGGGTTAGTTTGAGGGTTAGGGCTCGGTTTAGGGTACGGGTTAGGATTAGGGTACGTGTTAGGGTTAGGGTAGGGGTTAGGGTTAGGGTACGCGTTAGGGTTAGGGTAGTTATTAAACCTATCCCACTCTCTAGATACCCCTTAGCACGTCAAGGAATATTATTTGGGTGTCCAGCCATGGAGAAGAGTTTAGACACTAGGAGAAGATAAGGAACACACCCATTATCAAGAAATCACATTAGGATTCTCTTTTTAACCTGTTCCTTAAAACACTAGTGCTTAGGAAATCTATTGGAGGCAGAAGCAGTCAATGGTAGCTTAGGGTTAGGGTTAGGGTTAGGTTTAGGGTACGGCTTAGGGTACGGGTTCGGGTACGGGTTCGTGTACGGCATAGGGTAGGGGTTAGGTTTAGTGTTAGGGTTAGTTTGAAGGTTAGGGCTCGGTTTAGGGTACGGGTTAGGATTAGGGTTCGTGTTAGGGTTAGGGTAGGGTTTAGGGTTAGGGTACGCGTTAGGGTTAGGGTAGTTATTAAACCTATCCCACTCTCTAGATACCCCTTAGCACGTCAAGGAATATTATTTGGGGGTCCAGCCATGGAGAACAGTTTAGACACTAGGAGAAGATAAGGAACACACCCATTATCCTGAAATCACATTAGGATTCTCTTTTTAACCTGTTCCTTAATACACTAGTGCTTAGGAAATCTATTGGAGGCAGAAGCAGTCAAGGGTAGCTTAGGGTTAGGCTTAGGGTTAGGGTACTTCTTAGGGTACGGGTTCGGGTACGGGTTCGGGTACGGGTTCGGGTACGGCGTAGGGTATGGGTTAGGTTTAGGGGTAGGGTTAGTTTGAGGGTTAGGGCTCGGTTTAGGGTACGGGTTAGGATTAGTGTACGTTTTAGGGTTAGGGTAGAGGTTAGGGTTAGGGTACGCGTTAGGGTTAGGGTAGTTATTAAACCTATCCCACTCTCTAGATACCCCTTAGCACGTCAAGGAATATTATTTGGGGGTCCAGCCATGGAGAAGAGTTTAGACACTAGGAGAAGATAAGGAACACACCCATTATCCTGAAATCACATTAGGATTCTCTTTTTAACCTGTTCCTTAATACACTAGTGCTTAGGAAATCTATTGGAGGCAGAAGCAGTCAAGGGTAGCTTAGGGTTAGGGTTAGGGTTAGGGTTAGCTTTAGGGTACCGCTTAGGGTACGGGTTCGGGTACGGCGTAGGGTATGGGTTAGGGTTAGGATTAATTTGAGGGTTAGGGCTCGGTTTAGGGTACGGGTTAGGATTAGTGTACGTGTTAGGGTTAGGGTAGAGGTTAGGGTTAGGGTACGCGTTAGGGTTAGGGTAGTTATTAAACCTATCCCACTCTCTAGATACCCCTTAGCACGTCAAGGAATATTATTTGGGGGTCCAGCCATGGAGAAGAGTTTAGACACTAGGAGAAGAAAAGGAACACACCCATTATCAAGAAATCACATTAGGATTCTCTTTTTAACCTGTTCCTTAAAACACTAGTGCTTAGGAAATCTATTGGAGGCAGAAGCAGTCAAGGGTAGCTTAGGGTTAGGGTTAGGGTTAGTGTTAGGGTACGGGTTAGGTTACGGGTTCGGGTACGGCGTAGGGTATGGGTTAGGGTTAGGGTTAGGGTTAGTTTGAGGGTTAGGGCTCGGTTTAGGGTACGGGTTAGGATTAGGGTACGTGTTAGGGTTAGGGTAGGGGTTAGGGTTAGGTTACGCGTTAGGGTTAGGGTAGTTATTAAACCTATCCCACTCTCTAGATACCCCTTAGCACGTCAAGGAATATTATTTGGGTGTCCAGCCATGGAGAAGAGTTTAGACACTAGGAGAAGATAAGGAACACACCCATTATCAAGAAATCACATTAGGATTCTCTTTTTAACCTGTTCCTTAAAACACTAGTGCTTAGGAAATCTATTGGAGGCAGAAGCAGTCAAGGGAAGCTTAGGGTTAGGGTTAGGGTTAGGTTTAGGGTACGGCTTAGGGTACGGGTTCGGGTACGGGTTCGTGTACGGCGTAGGGTATGGGTTAGGGTTAGTGTTAGGGTTAGTTTGAGGGTTAGGGCTCGGTTTAGGGTACGGTTTAGGATTAGGGTACGTGTTAGGGTTAGGGTACGCGTTAGGGTTAGGGTAGTTATTAAACCTATCCCACTCTCTAGATACCCCTTAGCACGTCAAGGAATATTATTTGGGGGTCCATCCATGGAGAAGAGTTTAGACACTAGGAGAAGATAAGGAACACACCCATTATCAAGAAATCACATTAGGATTCTCTTTTTAACCTGTTCCTTAAAACACTAGTGCTTAGGAAATCTATTGGAGGCAGAAGCAGTCAAGGGTAGCTTAGGATTAGGGTTAGGGTTAGTGTTAGGGTACGGGTTAGGTTACGGGTTCGGGTACGGCGTAGGGTATGGGTTAGGGTTAGGGTTAGGGTTAGTTTGAGGGTTAGGGCTCGGTTTAGGGTACGGGTTAGGATTAGGGTACGTGTTAGGGTTAGGGTAGGGGTTAGGGTTAGGGTACGCGTTAGGGTTAGGGTAGTTATTAAACCTATCCCACTCTCTAGATACCCCTTAGCACGTCAAGGAATATTATTTGGGTGTCCAGCCATGGAGAAGAGTTTAGACACTAGGAGAAGATAAGGAACACACCCATTATCAAGAAATCACATTAGGATTCTCTTTTTAACCTGTTCCTTAAAACACTAGTGCTTAGGAAATCTATTGGAGGCAGAAGCAGTCAATGGTAGCTTAGGGTTAGGGTTAGGGTTAGGTTTAGGGTACGGCTTAGGGTACGGGTTCGGGTACGGGTTCGTGTACGGCATAGGGTAGGGGTTAGGTTTAGTGTTAGGGTTAGTTTGAAGGTTAGGGCTCGGTTTAGGGTACGGGTTAGGATTAGGGTTCGTGTTAGGGTTAGGGTAGGGTTTAGGGTTAGGGTACGCGTTAGGGTTAGGGTAGTTATTAAACCTATCCCACTCTCTAGATACCCCTTAGCACGTCAAGGAATATTATTTGGGGGTCCAGCCATGGAGAACAGTTTAGACACTAGGAGAAGATAAGGAACACACCCATTATCCTGAAATCACATTAGGATTCTCTTTTTAACCTGTTCCTTAATACACTAGTGCTTAGGAAATCTATTGGAGGCAGAAGCAGTCAAGGGTAGCTTAGGGTTAGGCTTAGGGTTAGGGTACTTCTTAGGGTACGGGTTCGGGTACGGGTTCGGGTACGGCGTAGGGTATGGGTTAGGTTTAGGGGTAGGGTTAGTTTGAGGGTTAGGGCTCGGTTTAGGGTACGGGTTAGGATTAGTGTACGTTTTAGGGTTAGGGTAGAGGTTAGGGTTAGGGTACGCGTTAGGGTTAGGGTAGTTATTAAACCTATCCCACTCTCTAGATACCCCTTAGCACGTCAAGGAATATTATTTGGGGGTCCAGCCATGGAGAAGAGTTTAGACACTAGGAGAAGATAAGGAACACACCCATTATCCTGAAATCACATTAGGATTCTCTTTTTAACCTGTTCCTTAATACACTAGTGCTTAGGAAATCTATTGGAGGCAGAAGCAGTCAAGGGTAGCTTAGGGTTAGGGTTAGGGTTAGGGTTAGCTTTAGGGTACCGCTTAGGGTACGGGTTCGGGTACGGCGTAGGGTATGGGTTAGGGTTAGGATTAATTTGAGGGTTAGGGCTCGGTTTAGGGTACGGGTTAGGATTAGTGTACGTGTTAGGGTTAGGGTAGAGGTTAGGGTTAGGGTACGCGTTAGGGTTAGGGTAGTTATTAAACCTATCCCACTCTCTAGATACCCCTTAGCACGTCAAGGAATATTATTTGGGGGTCCAGCCATGGAGAAGAGTTTAGACACTAGGAGAAGAAAAGGAACACACCCATTATCAAGAAATCACATTAGGATTCTCTTTTTAACCTGTTCCTTAAAACACTAGTGCTTAGGAAATCTATTGGAGGCAGAAGCAGTCAAGGGTAGCTTAGGGTTAGGGTTAGGGTTAGTGTTAGGGTACGGGTTAGGTTACGGGTTCGGGTACGGCGTAGGGTATGGGTTAGGGTTAGGGTTAGGGTTAGTTTGAGGGTTAGGGCTCGGTTTAGGGTACGGGTTAGGATTAGGGTACGTGTTAGGGTTAGGGTAGGGGTTAGGGTTAGGTTACGCGTTAGGGTTAGGGTAGTTATTAAACCTATCCCACTCTCTAGATACCCCTTAGCACGTCAAGGAATATTATTTGGGTGTCCAGCCATGGAGAAGAGTTTAGACACTAGGAGAAGATAAGGAACACACCCATTATCAAGAAATCACATTAGGATTCTCTTTTTAACCTGTTCCTTAAAACACTAGTGCTTAGGAAATCTATTGGAGGCAGAAGCAGTCAAGGGAAGCTTAGGGTTAGGGTTAGGGTTAGGTTTAGGGTACGGCTTAGGGTACGGGTTCGGGTACGGGTTCGTGTACGGCGTAGGGTATGGGTTAGGGTTAGTGTTAGGGTTAGTTTGAGGGTTAGGGCTCGGTTTAGGGTACGGTTTAGGATTAGGGTACGTGTTAGGGTTAGGGTACGCGTTAGGGTTAGGGTAGTTATTAAACCTATCCCACTCTCTAGATACCCCTTAGCACGTCAAGGAATATTATTTGGGGGTCCATCCATGGAGAAGAGTTTAGACACTAGGAGAAGATAAGGAACACACCCATTATCAAGAAATCACATTAGGATTCTCTTTTTAACCTGTTCCTTAAAACACTAGTGCTTAGGAAATCTATTGGAGGCAGAAGCAGTCAAGGGTAGCTTAGGATTAGGGTTAGGGTTAGTGTTAGGGTACGGGTTAGGTTACGGGTTCGGGTACGGCGTAGGGTATGGGTTAGGGTTAGGGTTAGGGTTAGTTTGAGGGTTAGGGCTCGGTTTAGGGTACGGGTTAGGATTAGGGTACGTGTTAGGGTTAGGGTAGGGGTTAGGGTTAGGGTACGCGTTAGGGTTAGGGTAGTTATTAAACCTATCCCACTCTCTAGATACCCCTTAGCACGTCAAGGAATATTATTTGGGTGTCCAGCCATGGAGAAGAGTTTAGACACTAGGAGAAGATAAGGAACACACCCATTATCAAGAAATCACATTAGGATTCTCTTTTTAACCTGTTCCTTAAAACACTAGTGCTTAGGAAATCTATTGGAGGCAGAAGCAGTCAATGGTAGCTTAGGGTTAGGGTTAGGGTTAGGTTTAGGGTACGGCTTAGGGTACGGGTTCGGGTACGGGTTCGTGTACGGCATAGGGTAGGGGTTAGGTTTAGTGTTAGGGTTAGTTTGAAGGTTAGGGCTCGGTTTAGGGTACGGGTTAGGATTAGGGTTCGTGTTAGGGTTAGGGTAGGGTTTAGGGTTAGGGTACGCGTTAGGGTTAGGGTAGTTATTAAACCTATCCCACTCTCTAGATACCCCTTAGCACGTCAAGGAATATTATTTGGGGGTCCAGCCATGGAGAACAGTTTAGACACTAGGAGAAGATAAGGAACACACCCATTATCCTGAAATCACATTAGGATTCTCTTTTTAACCTGTTCCTTAATACACTAGTGCTTAGGAAATCTATTGGAGGCAGAAGCAGTCAAGGGTAGCTTAGGGTTAGGCTTAGGGTTAGGGTACTTCTTAGGGTACGGGTTCGGGTACGGGTTCGGGTACGGCGTAGGGTATGGGTTAGGTTTAGGGGTAGGGTTAGTTTGAGGGTTAGGGCTCGGTTTAGGGTACGGGTTAGGATTAGTGTACGTTTTAGGGTTAGGGTAGAGGTTAGGGTTAGGGTACGCGTTAGGGTTAGGGTAGTTATTAAACCTATCCCACTCTCTAGATACCCCTTAGCACGTCAAGGAATATTATTTGGGGGTCCAGCCATGGAGAAGAGTTTAGACACTAGGAGAAGATAAGGAACACACCCATTATCCTGAAATCACATTAGGATTCTCTTTTTAACCTGTTCCTTAATACACTAGTGCTTAGGAAATCTATTGGAGGCAGAAGCAGTCAAGGGTAGCTTAGGGTTAGGGTTAGGGTTAGGGTTAGCTTTAGGGTACCGCTTAGGGTACGGGTTCGGGTACGGCGTAGGGTATGGGTTAGGGTTAGGATTAATTTGAGGGTTAGGGCTCGGTTTAGGGTACGGGTTAGGATTAGTGTACGTGTTAGGGTTAGGGTAGAGGTTAGGGTTAGGGTACGCGTTAGGGTTAGGGTAGTTATTAAACCTATCCCACTCTCTAGATACCCCTTAGCACGTCAAGGAATATTATTTGGGGGTCCAGCCATGGAGAAGAGTTTAGACACTAGGAGAAGAAAAGGAACACACCCATTATCAAGAAATCACATTAGGATTCTCTTTTTAACCTGTTCCTTAAAACACTAGTGCTTAGGAAATCTATTGGAGGCAGAAGCAGTCAAGGGTAGCTTAGGATTAGGGTTAGGGTTAGTGTTAGGGTACGGGTTAGGTTACGGGTTCGGGTACGGCGTAGGGTATGGGTTAGGGTTAGGGTTAGGGTTAGTTTGAGGGTTAGGGCTCGGTTTAGGGTACGGGTTAGGATTAGGGTACGTGTTAGGGTTAGGGTAGGGGTTAGGGTTAGGGTACGCGTTAGGGTTAGGGTAGTTATTAAACCTATCCCACTCTCTAGATACCCCTTAGCACGTCAAGGAATATTATTTGGGTGTCCAGCCATGGAGAAGAGTTTAGACACTAGGAGAAGATAAGGAACACACCCATTATCAAGAAATCACATTAGGATTCTCTTTTTAACCTGTTCCTTAAAACACTAGTGCTTAGGAAATCTATTGGAGGCAGAAGCAGTCAATGGTAGCTTAGGGTTAGGGTTAGGGTTAGGTTTAGGGTACGGCTTAGGGTACGGGTTCGGGTACGGGTTCGTGTACGGCATAGGGTAGGGGTTAGGTTTAGTGTTAGGGTTAGTTTGAAGGTTAGGGCTCGGTTTAGGGTACGGGTTAGGATTAGGGTTCGTGTTAGGGTTAGGGTAGGGTTTAGGGTTAGGGTACGCGTTAGGGTTAGGGTAGTTATTAAACCTATCCCACTCTCTAGATACCCCTTAGCACGTCAAGGAATATTATTTGGGGGTCCAGCCATGGAGAACAGTTTAGACACTAGGAGAAGATAAGGAACACACCCATTATCCTGAAATCACATTAGGATTCTCTTTTTAACCTGTTCCTTAATACACTAGTGCTTAGGAAATCTATTGGAGGCAGAAGCAGTCAAGGGTAGCTTAGGGTTAGGCTTAGGGTTAGGGTACTTCTTAGGGTACGGGTTCGGGTACGGGTTCGGGTACGGGTTCGGGTACGGCGTAGGGTATGGGTTAGGTTTAGGGGTAGGGTTAGTTTGAGGGTTAGGGCTCGGTTTAGGGTACGGGTTAGGATTAGTGTACGTTTTAGGGTTAGGGTAGAGGTTAGGGTTAGGGTACGCGTTAGGGTTAGGGTAGTTATTAAACCTATCCCACTCTCTAGATACCCCTTAGCACGTCAAGGAATATTATTTGGGGGTCCAGCCATGGAGAAGAGTTTAGACACTAGGAGAAGATAAGGAACACACCCATTATCCTGAAATCACATTAGGATTCTCTTTTTAACCTGTTCCTTAATACACTAGTGCTTAGGAAATCTATTGGAGGCAGAAGCAGTCAAGGGTAGCTTAGGGTTAGGGTTAGGGTTAGGGTTAGCTTTAGGGTACCGCTTAGGGTACGGGTTCGGGTACGGCGTAGGGTATGGGTTAGGGTTAGGATTAATTTGAGGGTTAGGGCTCGGTTTAGGGTACGGGTTAGGATTAGTGTACGTGTTAGGGTTAGGGTAGAGGTTAGGGTTAGGGTACGCGTTAGGGTTAGGGTAGTTATTAAACCTATCCCACTCTCTAGATACCCCTTAGCACGTCAAGGAATATTATTTGGGGGTCCAGCCATGGAGAAGAGTTTAGACACTAGGAGAAGAAAAGGAACACACCCATTATCAAGAAATCACATTAGGATTCTCTTTTTAACCTGTTCCTTAAAACACTAGTGCTTAGGAAATCTATTGGAGGCAGAAGCAGTCAAGGGTAGCTTAGGGTTAGGGTTAGGGTTAGTGTTAGGGTACGGGTTAGGTTACGGGTTCGGGTACGGCGTAGGGTATGGGTTAGGGTTAGGGTTAGGGTTAGTTTGAGGGTTAGGGCTCGGTTTAGGGTACGGGTTAGGATTAGGGTACGTGTTAGGGTTAGGGTAGGGGTTAGGGTTAGGTTACGCGTTAGGGTTAGGGTAGTTATTAAACCTATCCCACTCTCTAGATACCCCTTAGCACGTCAAGGAATATTATTTGGGTGTCCAGCCATGGAGAAGAGTTTAGACACTAGGAGAAGATAAGGAACACACCCATTATCAAGAAATCACATTAGGATTCTCTTTTTAACCTGTTCCTTAAAACACTAGTGCTTAGGAAATCTATTGGAGGCAGAAGCAGTCAAGGGAAGCTTAGGGTTAGGGTTAGGGTTAGGTTTAGGGTACGGCTTAGGGTACGGGTTCGGGTACGGGTTCGTGTACGGCGTAGGGTATGGGTTAGGGTTAGTGTTAGGGTTAGTTTGAGGGTTAGGGCTCGGTTTAGGGTACGGTTTAGGATTAGGGTACGTGTTAGGGTTAGGGTACGCGTTAGGGTTAGGGTAGTTATTAAACCTATCCCACTCTCTAGATACCCCTTAGCACGTCAAGGAATATTATTTGGGGGTCCATCCATGGAGAAGAGTTTAGACACTAGGAGAAGATAAGGAACACACCCATTATCAAGAAATCACATTAGGATTCTCTTTTTAACCTGTTCCTTAAAACACTAGTGCTTAGGAAATCTATTGGAGGCAGAAGCAGTCAAGGGTAGCTTAGGATTAGGGTTAGGGTTAGTGTTAGGGTACGGGTTAGGTTACGGGTTCGGGTACGGCGTAGGGTATGGGTTAGGGTTAGGGTTAGGGTTAGTTTGAGGGTTAGGGCTCGGTTTAGGGTACGGGTTAGGATTAGGGTACGTGTTAGGGTTAGGGTAGGGGTTAGGGTTAGGGTACGCGTTAGGGTTAGGGTAGTTATTAAACCTATCCCACTCTCTAGATACCCCTTAGCACGTCAAGGAATATTATTTGGGTGTCCAGCCATGGAGAAGAGTTTAGACACTAGGAGAAGATAAGGAACACACCCATTATCAAGAAATCACATTAGGATTCTCTTTTTAACCTGTTCCTTAAAACACTAGTGCTTAGGAAATCTATTGGAGGCAGAAGCAGTCAATGGTAGCTTAGGGTTAGGGTTAGGGTTAGGTTTAGGGTACGGCTTAGGGTACGGGTTCGGGTACGGGTTCGTGTACGGCATAGGGTAGGGGTTAGGTTTAGTGTTAGGGTTAGTTTGAAGGTTAGGGCTCGGTTTAGGGTACGGGTTAGGATTAGGGTTCGTGTTAGGGTTAGGGTAGGGTTTAGGGTTAGGGTACGCGTTAGGGTTAGGGTAGTTATTAAACCTATCCCACTCTCTAGATACCCCTTAGCACGTCAAGGAATATTATTTGGGGGTCCAGCCATGGAGAACAGTTTAGACACTAGGAGAAGATAAGGAACACACCCATTATCCTGAAATCACATTAGGATTCTCTTTTTAACCTGTTCCTTAATACACTAGTGCTTAGGAAATCTATTGGAGGCAGAAGCAGTCAAGGGTAGCTTAGGGTTAGGCTTAGGGTTAGGGTACTTCTTAGGGTACGGGTTCGGGTACGGGTTCGGGTACGGCGTAGGGTATGGGTTAGGTTTAGGGGTAGGGTTAGTTTGAGGGTTAGGGCTCGGTTTAGGGTACGGGTTAGGATTAGTGTACGTTTTAGGGTTAGGGTAGAGGTTAGGGTTAGGGTACGCGTTAGGGTTAGGGTAGTTATTAAACCTATCCCACTCTCTAGATACCCCTTAGCACGTCAAGGAATATTATTTGGGGGTCCAGCCATGGAGAAGAGTTTAGACACTAGGAGAAGATAAGGAACACACCCATTATCCTGAAATCACATTAGGATTCTCTTTTTAACCTGTTCCTTAATACACTAGTGCTTAGGAAATCTATTGGAGGCAGAAGCAGTCAAGGGTAGCTTAGGGTTAGGGTTAGGGTTAGGGTTAGCTTTAGGGTACCGCTTAGGGTACGGGTTCGGGTACGGCGTAGGGTATGGGTTAGGGTTAGGATTAATTTGAGGGTTAGGGCTCGGTTTAGGGTACGGGTTAGGATTAGTGTACGTGTTAGGGTTAGGGTAGAGGTTAGGGTTAGGGTACGCGTTAGGGTTAGGGTAGTTATTAAACCTATCCCACTCTCTAGATACCCCTTAGCACGTCAAGGAATATTATTTGGGGGTCCAGCCATGGAGAAGAGTTTAGACACTAGGAGAAGAAAAGGAACACACCCATTATCAAGAAATCACATTAGGATTCTCTTTTTAACCTGTTCCTTAAAACACTAGTGCTTAGGAAATCTATTGGAGGCAGAAGCAGTCAAGGGTAGCTTAGGGTTAGGGTTAGGGTTAGTGTTAGGGTACGGGTTAGGTTACGGGTTCGGGTACGGCGTAGGGTATGGGTTAGGGTTAGGGTTAGGGTTAGTTTGAGGGTTAGGGCTCGGTTTAGGGTACGGGTTAGGATTAGGGTACGTGTTAGGGTTAGGGTAGGGGTTAGGGTTAGGTTACGCGTTAGGGTTAGGGTAGTTATTAAACCTATCCCACTCTCTAGATACCCCTTAGCACGTCAAGGAATATTATTTGGGTGTCCAGCCATGGAGAAGAGTTTAGACACTAGGAGAAGATAAGGAACACACCCATTATCAAGAAATCACATTAGGATTCTCTTTTTAACCTGTTCCTTAAAACACTAGTGCTTAGGAAATCTATTGGAGGCAGAAGCAGTCAAGGGAAGCTTAGGGTTAGGGTTAGGGTTAGGTTTAGGGTACGGCTTAGGGTACGGGTTCGGGTACGGGTTCGTGTACGGCGTAGGGTATGGGTTAGGGTTAGTGTTAGGGTTAGTTTGAGGGTTAGGGCTCGGTTTAGGGTACGGTTTAGGATTAGGGTACGTGTTAGGGTTAGGGTACGCGTTAGGGTTAGGGTAGTTATTAAACCTATCCCACTCTCTAGATACCCCTTAGCACGTCAAGGAATATTATTTGGGGGTCCATCCATGGAGAAGAGTTTAGACACTAGGAGAAGATAAGGAACACACCCATTATCAAGAAATCACATTAGGATTCTCTTTTTAACCTGTTCCTTAAAACACTAGTGCTTAGGAAATCTATTGGAGGCAGAAGCAGTCAAGGGTAGCTTAGGATTAGGGTTAGGGTTAGTGTTAGGGTACGGGTTAGGTTACGGGTTCGGGTACGGCGTAGGGTATGGGTTAGGGTTAGGGTTAGGGTTAGTTTGAGGGTTAGGGCTCGGTTTAGGGTACGGGTTAGGATTAGGGTACGTGTTAGGGTTAGGGTAGGGGTTAGGGTTAGGGTACGCGTTAGGGTTAGGGTAGTTATTAAACCTATCCCACTCTCTAGATACCCCTTAGCACGTCAAGGAATATTATTTGGGTGTCCAGCCATGGAGAAGAGTTTAGACACTAGGAGAAGATAAGGAACACACCCATTATCAAGAAATCACATTAGGATTCTCTTTTTAACCTGTTCCTTAAAACACTAGTGCTTAGGAAATCTATTGGAGGCAGAAGCAGTCAATGGTAGCTTAGGGTTAGGGTTAGGGTTAGGTTTAGGGTACGGCTTAGGGTACGGGTTCGGGTACGGGTTCGTGTACGGCATAGGGTAGGGGTTAGGTTTAGTGTTAGGGTTAGTTTGAAGGTTAGGGCTCGGTTTAGGGTACGGGTTAGGATTAGGGTTCGTGTTAGGGTTAGGGTAGGGTTTAGGGTTAGGGTACGCGTTAGGGTTAGGGTAGTTATTAAACCTATCCCACTCTCTAGATACCCCTTAGCACGTCAAGGAATATTATTTGGGGGTCCAGCCATGGAGAACAGTTTAGACACTAGGAGAAGATAAGGAACACACCCATTATCCTGAAATCACATTAGGATTCTCTTTTTAACCTGTTCCTTAATACACTAGTGCTTAGGAAATCTATTGGAGGCAGAAGCAGTCAAGGGTAGCTTAGGGTTAGGCTTAGGGTTAGGGTACTTCTTAGGGTACGGGTTCGGGTACGGGTTCGGGTACGGCGTAGGGTATGGGTTAGGTTTAGGGGTAGGGTTAGTTTGAGGGTTAGGGCTCGGTTTAGGGTACGGGTTAGGATTAGTGTACGTTTTAGGGTTAGGGTAGAGGTTAGGGTTAGGGTACGCGTTAGGGTTAGGGTAGTTATTAAACCTATCCCACTCTCTAGATACCCCTTAGCACGTCAAGGAATATTATTTGGGGGTCCAGCCATGGAGAAGAGTTTAGACACTAGGAGAAGATAAGGAACACACCCATTATCCTGAAATCACATTAGGATTCTCTTTTTAACCTGTTCCTTAATACACTAGTGCTTAGGAAATCTATTGGAGGCAGAAGCAGTCAAGGGTAGCTTAGGGTTAGGGTTAGGGTTAGGGTTAGCTTTAGGGTACCGCTTAGGGTACGGGTTCGGGTACGGCGTAGGGTATGGGTTAGGGTTAGGATTAATTTGAGGGTTAGGGCTCGGTTTAGGGTACGGGTTAGGATTAGTGTACGTGTTAGGGTTAGGGTAGAGGTTAGGGTTAGGGTACGCGTTAGGGTTAGGGTAGTTATTAAACCTATCCCACTCTCTAGATACCCCTTAGCACGTCAAGGAATATTATTTGGGGGTCCAGCCATGGAGAAGAGTTTAGACACTAGGAGAAGAAAAGGAACACACCCATTATCAAGAAATCACATTAGGATTCTCTTTTTAACCTGTTCCTTAAAACACTAGTGCTTAGGAAATCTATTGGAGGCAGAAGCAGTCAAGGGTAGCTTAGGGTTAGGGTTAGGGTTAGTGTTAGGGTACGGGTTAGGTTACGGGTTCGGGTACGGCGTAGGGTATGGGTTAGGGTTAGGGTTAGGGTTAGTTTGAGGGTTAGGGCTCGGTTTAGGGTACGGGTTAGGATTAGGGTACGTGTTAGGGTTAGGGTAGGGGTTAGGGTTAGGTTACGCGTTAGGGTTAGGGTAGTTATTAAACCTATCCCACTCTCTAGATACCCCTTAGCACGTCAAGGAATATTATTTGGGTGTCCAGCCATGGAGAAGAGTTTAGACACTAGGAGAAGATAAGGAACACACCCATTATCAAGAAATCACATTAGGATTCTCTTTTTAACCTGTTCCTTAAAACACTAGTGCTTAGGAAATCTATTGGAGGCAGAAGCAGTCAAGGGAAGCTTAGGGTTAGGGTTAGGGTTAGGTTTAGGGTACGGCTTAGGGTACGGGTTCGGGTACGGGTTCGTGTACGGCGTAGGGTATGGGTTAGGGTTAGTGTTAGGGTTAGTTTGAGGGTTAGGGCTCGGTTTAGGGTACGGTTTAGGATTAGGGTACGTGTTAGGGTTAGGGTACGCGTTAGGGTTAGGGTAGTTATTAAACCTATCCCACTCTCTAGATACCCCTTAGCACGTCAAGGAATATTATTTGGGGGTCCATCCATGGAGAAGAGTTTAGACACTAGGAGAAGATAAGGAACACACCCATTATCAAGAAATCACATTAGGATTCTCTTTTTAACCTGTTCCTTAAAACACTAGTGCTTAGGAAATCTATTGGAGGCAGAAGCAGTCAAGGGTAGCTTAGGGTTAGGGTTAGGGTTAGTGTTAGGGTACGGGTTAGGTTACGGGTTCGGGTACGGCGTAGGGTATGGGTTAGGGTTAGGGTTAGGGTTAGTTTGAGGGTTAGGGCTCGGTTTAGGGTACGGGTTAGGATTAGGGTACGTGTTAGGGTTAGGGTAGGGGTTAGGGTTAGGTTACGCGTTAGGGTTAGGGTAGTTATTAAACCTATCCCACTCTCTAGATACCCCTTAGCACGTCAAGGAATATTATTTGGGTGTCCAGCCATGGAGAAGAGTTTAGACACTAGGAGAAGATAAGGAACACACCCATTATCAAGAAATCACATTAGGATTCTCTTTTTAACCTGTTCCTTAAAACACTAGTGCTTAGGAAATCTATTGGAGGCAGAAGCAGTCAAGGGAAGCTTAGGGTTAGGGTTAGGGTTAGGTTTAGGGTACGGCTTAGGGTACGGGTTCGGGTACGGGTTCGTGTACGGCGTAGGGTATGGGTTAGGGTTAGGGTTATGGTTAGTTTGAAGGGTAGGGCTCGGTTTAGGGTACGGGTTAGGATTAGGGTTCGTGTTAGGGTTAGGGTAGGGGTTAGGGTTAGGTTACGCGTTAGGGTTAGGGTAGTTATTAAACCTATCCCACTCTCTAGATTCCCCTTAGCACGTCAAGGAATATTATTTGGGGGTCCAGCCATGGAGAAGAGTTTAGACACTAGGAGAAGATAAGGAACACACCCATTATCCTGAAATCACATTAGGATTCTCTTTTTAACCTGTTCCTTAATACACTAGTGCTTAGGAAATCTATTGGAGGCAGAAGCAGTCAAGGGTAGCTTAGGGTTAGGGTTAGGGTTAGGGTTAGGGTACGGCTTAGGGTACGGGTTCGGGTACGGGTTCGGGTACGGCGTAGGGTATGGGTTAGGTTTAGTGTTAGGGTTAGTTTGAGGGTTAGGGCTCGGTTGGGGTACGGGTTAGGATTAGTGTACGTGTTAGGGTTAGGGTAGAGGTTAGGGTTAGGGTACGCGTTAGGGTTAAGGTAGTTATTAAACCTATCCCACTCTCTAGATACCCCTTAACACGTCAAGGAATATTATTTGGGGGTCCAGCCATGGAGAAGAGTTTAGACACTAGGAGAAGATAAGGAACACACCCATTATCAAGAAATCACATTAGGATTCTCTTTTTAACCTGTTCCTTAAAACACTAGTGCTTAGGAAATCTATTGGAGGCAGAAGCAGTCAAGGGTAGCTTAGGGTTAGGGTTAGGGTTAGGGTTAGGGTTAGTGTTAGGGTACGGGTTCGGGTACGGGTTCGGGTACGGCGTAGGGTATGGGTTAGGGTTAGGGTTAGGGTTAGTTTGAGGGTTAGGGCTCGGTTTAGGGTACGGGTTAGGATTAGGGTACGTGTTAGGGTTAGGGTAGGGGTTTGGGTTAGGGTACGCGTTAGGGTTAGGGTAGTTATTAAACCTATCCCACTCTCTAGATACCCCTTAGCACGTCAAGGAATATTATTTGGGTGTCCAGCCATGGAGAAGAGTTTAGACACTAGGAGAAGATAAGGAACACACCCATTATCAAGAAATCACATTACGATTCTCTTTTTAACCTGTTCCTTAAAACACTAGTGCTTAGGAAATCTATTGGAGGCAGAAGCAGTCAAGGGTAGCTTAGGGTTAGGGTTAGGGTTAGGGTTAGGGTACGGGTTAGGTTACGGGTTTGGGTACGGCGTAGGGTATGGGTTAGGGTTAGGGTTAGGGTTAGTTTGAGGGTTAGGGCTCGGTTTAGGGTACGGGTTAG